>NC_071576.1:4157673-4325173 GCF_024509145.1 Vidua macroura
AACAGAAAAATATTCTCCAGGCAAAAGAGCAATTATAGGCCCAAAAGCATAGTTCAAACATGTGTAGCTGATTTAGGTTCCCAAAAATACAAGTACTGGCCTGTTTCATTGTCATCCACACAAAGAACTGAGTCCTAAAATCCTTTACTCAACTAAATTCTTAATAAGTAAACTGAGACTAACCCTCTAATACCAGATTTGTTAAACAACATGATTTAGGTCCTTGCTATTCATGCACCTTGTACAACTAAAATGACTGTTAAAGCTAGAATCATGAAAGAGTCATTTTATGTAGCTGCTAAATTCCTCTCAAATCTCCTTGCAACTTAACGAGTAAAGAAAGCTCAATGTGTAATGCCAGCTAATGTGGTTTATGCTAGAAAATAGTATCAACCTATCTTTGTAGCTTATCTAAGCCAGGATAATACTTTTAGCCTTTATAGTAGACCCAACTCCATTTTTTCAACTCTTGACTATGTATTTCCTGAAATCCTTTTCCAAAGAGTTAAATTGGATGTGAAATCTGTACTAGGCTATGGGACTCTCTTTGTTCTAGGAGGAGGCAGCAAAGCTTTGCTTCTGTATCACTTTCATTGCCTTCTGATTGAGGTTGACAGTGTGACAGGAAAGCAAAGAGAAGCAATTGCAGGCTGAATGAGAGCCTTTTTCAGCCTTGCAGCAGCCTCCTCCTTAGCCCCTGAGAAAAAGAGGTAACAGATGCCGATAGCACGAATCCCTAACAAAGTCCTAACTTTGATGCAGACAGAAGACAAAAAAACGGGAAAGATTGTCTCACTTCAGAAAAACCTTGAATGGAGCACAAAGGAGGTGCTTGGGGCGGCGTGTTGGGGTTGGTGGGGGGGGGGTGTGGAATATTGAGGGGCTGGAAATGGCTGGGAGAGTTATGGAGCGACAGCATCTTGGGGAATACATTGTTGGGAAGGCTTCAGGTCCTCGTCATCTGCTGCGGCGGCAGCGGGAGGAGTTGGGGAAAGTGTCCCCAGCCATGGGGGGTCGGGAGGGGGAGCTTCATTTGCAGGGAAAGGCACCTTTTCCCTGCACAGAAAGGCACGTTATTTACACAGAAAAGGAGCAGGAAATAAAGGCTGGGAGTGGGGGGAGCAAACAGCTGCTCGGAGGGATTTTCTGGTGGAAGGAAAGACAGAGCGGTGGTGGATTCGTTCTCGTCTCGCTCCCAACAGATTGCGCGCAACAAGAGTTGTCCCGCTCTCTTCTGCAGGCTGGGATGTTTGTTGTTATTTTTTTTTACATGGTTTAAGCAAAAAGAAAAAATAAATGGCCAAATAGGGACTTGGTCTGGAACCTTTGGACCTTGTAAAATGACCTAAAATTAGTGCAGTGAGAAGGCTGAAAACAGGAATAACTTTTGTTTGCTTACAATTGATCTGTCTCCTAACATGACATGAGCCCAACACAACAGATCTCCCTTTTTCAATAAAACTGGGACAGGACCGCCCAGAGAAACGCAATATTAAGTGTGCTTGTATGTAAATAATCTTGTTTTGCATCATATGGCATTATTCTGACACAGTAAGGGGGCAAGAACCTGTCCCCAAGGCCTGTAGATGGAGAAATCTTAATTTGCTCCCAGAATCCTGCAGAAATTCGGCATATGCACTAGTGGGGTTAATAACATGGATGAGGTGGGCAGGTGAAAGCACTGCCTCCCTCTTTCACCCACCCTGGACACACTCCTGGTGTTATTTCCTCAGCCCGTGTGGAGAAAGGGATGCTATGAAGCAGTGGCTGGAAATTCTCTTTCTCCCAAATGAAGAAAAGGAAGAAATGTTCCTGCAGGAAGGGGGATTAGGGCTGGCAGGACACTGTGCTAACAGCCCTGTGTGGACCTTTTAAAAGCTGGGCTGTGTTAGTGGCCTAATGGATTGATGTGGTTTAGTCTTTAAATAGGTACTTAGAGAACGGTTTAAATGTGAATAATGGAGCGATACCTTATTAAAACCAACTGGCTGAGAGAATTATAAATTCACAGCTCTTTCAAACAAGAAAGGAAAGCCCATGACATTTCCTTAAGGAGCAATGATAGTCTGCAGTGTCAATATGGCTTTGGTATATACACATTAAAATGTGTAAGTCTTTATTTATGGGGTAATGGCATGCAAAATTCCAGCTGGATATTTAAATGGAAACATATTTCCTTTTTTTAAATTGCAACATTGGAGATAACTAAATTTTTTTTGCCTCTATTTTAATATCAGAAATTAATTTATTTTTCTCAGACATTTATAAAAAAAAAGAGGATTTTGTCCCTGACTTAGGCTTTGTTTGCTAAGTTTCATGGCTGCAGTATGTAAATTTTACATCTGAATTTAAAAACCCAAATACTTAAAAATGGAAGTTGCAATAGAAATGCACTCAAACTACAATGGTGTTACAGCCATGTGGATGTGGCACCATAATTATAGCTTAAAAAGCAATTAAGATAAAAGCCAGTACAAAGAGATCAGCCAAATATCAAGAGACTCAATTCTAAGCAAAACAAATCTCTAACTTCAAGCTAAACAAACTTTTGGTGGTCCATGTACTCAACATTTTAATATTCATATGCACACATGGAAACATACTGAGGGTTTTGGCTTCAAAAATGTTCCTTTAGCAGCAAAATGAGTTCAGAATCTCTTGAAGCTTTTCAGGAAAAAATGCATAATGGAAATCCCTGGCCATAGCTGTGGGTTCCAATGTTTCAGGGTTGACTCCAGTGCTGGGGTCAGATTATTCCTCCTCTCTCATGTGGGCCCAGGATCTAAAATTTTGCTCTTCCCTGAAGGTTGGGCAGCACTGTTGGGAAGCTTGGCAAGTATTTGGGGTGTTTCCTGGTGAAATGCTGAGTCTGGATGAACCTCCTGTGCCACCTGTATTGCACCAGCAGGTTTTAAGTTTTCTATGAACATAAACAGGGCACACATGTAAATGTTTACATTGAGCCTGTGTCACACAGACACATATGAACAGGTATATTTGCACATAAATTTGATATATTCCTGTAGACATGGCAGTCCTGGACATGGACTTCATATGAATTGTATGCATTGCACCCTGACATCCCTTTTTGTTCATTTTCTTTATCAGTTTAAATTACAAGCCCATCATATATTACAAGCCCATTCATATATTACAAACCCATTCACATAATACAAACCCAACTAAGCCACACTGTAGACAAAAATTAAAACCATATTCTATGTTTTTTTTGTCTATAACAATCCTAATAAGACCTAATACCTGGCTGGATTGGTATTAAATGGTAGAGTTCCAATAAAAAAGTGTAGCTTTTATTCTGTTCTGTAGGCAGACTGACTATAGCATCAAAACCAGAGTCACAGAGCACGAACCAATGTATTCAGTTTTATGGGAGTTTTCCATGAGGGAATACATTGCATCTTAACTAATGTTTTGCCTTAAAACATAAGTTTTCCTGAACCAATTAAATCAACCAACTAATCTTGCACATGAAACATTTAAACAAGAATGGAGTGTCTGCAATTAGCAAATAGCTTTGATGTGACTAAATATCTATCTCCATGCATCACCAACGTTCTGGGTTTAAGTCCCAGATGATGCTAGACAAGCTGAATGTAAATGTTTGCTGCCTATAGGTTTCCAACCAGCTGAGTCTTGGAGCAGCAGCACTGCTGGGTTCAGAGGGATGGAAAACCAGATGTCAGCTGTTGTTTGTAGGGAAGGGCCTGTGTGCATTAAAACATGAGTAAAAATGGAAAAGGGAAAGAGAGAGAGGAAAAAAGAGAGGGACAGAGGGAAAGGAAAGGAAAGGAAAGGAAAGGAAAGGAAGGAAAGGAAAGGAAAGGAAAGGAAAGGAAAGGAAAGGAAAGGAAAGGAAGGAAGGAAAGGAAAGGAAAGGAAAGGAAAGGAAAGGAAAGGAAAGGAAAGGAAGAAGGAAAGGAAAGGAAAGGAAAGGAAAGGAAAGGAAAGGAAAGGAAAGGAAAGGAAGAGAGAAAGAGAGGAAAGAAGAAGAAGGAAAGGAAAAGGAAAAGAAGAAGGAAAGAAGAAAGAAGAGAAGAAAGAAAGAAAGAAAGAAAGAAAGAAAGAAAGAAAGAAAGAAAGAAAGAAAGAAAGAAAGAAAGAAAGAAGAAAGAAAAGAAAGAAAGAAAGAAAGAAAGAAAGAAAGAAAGAAAGAAAGAAGAAGAAAGAAAGAAGAGAAGAAGAAAGAAAGAAAGAAAGAAAGAAAGAAAGAAAGAAAGAAAGAGAAAGAAAGAAAGAAAGAAAGAAAGAAGAAAGAAAGAAGAAAGAAAGAAAGAAAGAAAGAAAGAAAGAAAAGAAAGAAAGAAAGAAAGAAAGAAAGAAAAGAAAGAAAGAAAGAAAGAAGAAAGAAAGAAAGAAAGAAAGAAAGAAAGAAAGAAAGAAAGAAAGAAAGAAAGAAAGAAAGAAAGAAAAGAAAGAAAGAAAGAAGAAGAAAGAAAGAAAGAAAGAGAAGAAAGAAAGAAAGAAAGAAAGAAAGAAAGAAAGAGAAGAAAGAAAGAAAGAAAGAGAGAGGCACAGGATGCCATTAAAATTGAAAGGCAGGCAAAAAGCAGCATGGTTAATGCCCTTAAAAACAAACACAGTTTAAAAAATATTCTAAAATATTCTTTAAAAAGTAGGTTGGACAGTGCAAAAAGAAGTCTGAATATCATGATAGTCCAAAAGTAGCACAGAGCTGCCCAACTCTGCTGTCAGGGGAGAAAAATCCGTGCAGCCCGTGCAACACCTCCCTCCTGGGCAGCAGTGATTTTGGGAACCTGATACTCGGGGCTTTAGAAACTTTAGAGGCATGAGAAGCTGTGCGCAGGGGTGTGGCTTCGTAATTGCTCACCTTTTTTTGTGCAAACACAAAACCACCGCCCAGGCCGGGTGTGCTGGGAGCAGGTGTGGACGCTGGAGGGGCCCCGCTGGGAGTGCGGCGTGGGAAAGGAGGGACACACGGCACAGCCTGGCAGCCCCGCTCTGCTCCATCCTCCGACAGTATTCAGCACCTTCCTTCCACATTTTCGACCTTTTTTTTCTCTTAATGTTTTGATGAATGCAATGTATAGGCAACATTCTTGAGCTCATGGTGTGTTGGAACCCTGGTTACTGAGAATTTTAGACTTTCTGTGCTGACAGACTCTGACCCCCAAGAGAACACTGCATTGACTTGAAGCCGTGGAGAAGGCTTCCAAAATTGAATAATAGTACTGGGATTGTGGGTGTGGAGTTTGATTAGAAGTGTGTAATATCACAGGGTGGAAAACTTAGAGTTTAAGGTTTTAGAATATAGTAATATATATATATAAAGCAAGATGGAGGTTTTAGGGCAGATGCTGGTCCTTCTTCTTTACCTTCTCCATGGGTTTGGGTGGTTTTGTGTAATTGGATAAAAAAGTCCACATTGCAGCCATGGGTGGTTGGTTATTGGGTTAAAAGTAAAAATAATTTAGGTGCCATTTCTTAATTGGGCAGTTTATCCTTAAAAGGCCTTGTAGAGAGAGAGATGGGGCTCCATTTTTATTTTGTTGGAGTGAAGTGCTGCAGAACTCAGGGTCTGTGAGACTGTGACATAGATAAGAACTGATAAACATCTGAGTCCCAACAAGAAATACCATCTTGAGCATTTAATCCTGACCCTGGCAAAAAGGAGATAAAACTCGACAGTGATGTGACTCTTGGGGATGGTTCTGTGCAGGGCCAGGAGTTGGACTTGATGGTCCTTGTGGGTCCCCTCCGGCTGAGCAGGTTCTGTGATTCTGCTTTGTTCTGCAGAGAAACTGATCCCTTGTGGCTGCAGCTAAGGAGAGGCCAGGCTCAAATACTCAGCAGAAAGACACAAATCTGGGTCTCCCCGGGCAGCTGAACATGCTGGATACCCAACTACTGCCTTGGAGGTAGAGCTCTCCCAGCTCAGCCTGGAAGCACCATTTATTTTGCATAAATAATTCAATATTCACTAGCCATGAGTGCTGCTCAAAGCTATAGAGGCCAAGGAGGAGCTGAGCAGGACCCACCTCTGAGGAGCAATGAGTTGTTTGGGTACCACCACGTGGGGAATTCCAGTTCAATCCTTGGGGTGAAAGGAGGAGCAAACAAAACTGCAAACCAGGGCTGGTGTTATCTGGACACAAGAACTAGTAACTGGGATATGTGTGCAGGGGTGGAATAAGGAAAGTGGATTTGGAAGGACACAGTCCATTTTAGGGCTCTACCATCACAAAACCAATAAATCGGAGTTAAGGTAATGGCGAATCTTGCAATTTAATAATAAAAAATCAATTATAAGGATAAGAAATACATATGAAAAATAATTGTTGCCTCCACATGGCAAAAGTGACTGGAGTGAGTTGTCTGTGGCAAGGAAATTTGTACTTTCCCCAGCACATATGGGTGGGTTTTGTTGAACAG
This sequence comes from Vidua macroura, assembly GCF_024509145.1. Lineage (NCBI taxonomy): Eukaryota > Metazoa > Chordata > Aves > Passeriformes > Viduidae > Vidua > Vidua macroura. The sequence continues at coordinate 4,164,085 of NC_071576.1, forward strand.
TGGAAATCCAGCTAAGCAAACAGGTGCACAGATCAGCATTTCCCATTGCATCCTAACACCTCATTACCACATCAGCAATTAATATTTTGGATCTTCCGATGATCAGAAGGCAGAATTTATAACGATGAATTAATCAACCATTGCAGAACCCTGGAGGGGTTGGAAGGAACCTTAAAAATCATCAGCCCTCCTGCAGTGCCAGCTGTGCTTCTGCTGGAGCAGGATCCTGGACAAGGCTGGAGTTTTCCTCTGAAGCTCCAGGGCTGGTGGAGATGGGCCTGGGCTCCCTCTGGGAATGCAGTGGGGAAGAAAGCTGCTCCTCTGGGAATGCAGTGGGCAAGGGCTGCTGTGGTGTTCCCAAGGTCAGATTGTATCCAGGTGGGAATGCTTGGCTCCTCCCCTGGGTGGAGCATCTCCCCATGGGATGATGGAATTTTCTCAGCCATGCAGGGACACTCAGTGGCCATGAACAGAAGATAATTAATAATTAATGGCCCATGAACAGAAGAGATCTCCTGGAGGGAGGATTGGTTGTGGAAGAGATAAAGAAAAAACTGCCCAATGAACAGCAGAGAACTGCCCCAGCTCTAACAGAGGGGAAATCGAACACACAGCCCCATTTCCCACCTAAGACAGGGCCACAGCCCAGCTCTGCAGGAGGTGAATAGTTATGATCTTCCACCCCTCCACTGCACCACATTCCAGTGCTGAACTGGGCATTTCCTCAAAAAACTTCAGTCTTAAGATCTGAAGCCAAATTTCAATCGATTTGAGCAAGAGATGCTCTATTTTTCTAAATATTTTGTAATTTTCCGTTTGGGAATGTCCATGTTGAACTCATGGAGAATATAAAAGGAAGCTTCAGCACAAAAGGTGTGATGGGAAGGGACTGGGGATTTGGGGGTGTAAATCTGTAGGAATGCCACTTCATCAGTTCCCAGGCTGGGAGAAAAGCTTCTTTGGTTTTCCTTTAGTTGCAGAGGATTTCTGCAAGTCCTGGGAGCTCAGAACATGATCTTTAAGAGTCAGGAACCATTCCCATGCAAGGAAAGGTTTTGATTCCCAGCCCTGCAATGCCGCCCTGCTAAGGAAGTGCAGCAATGAACAACACTGGTAATAAATAAATTACCCAGAGAATTTAAAATCAGAATTTTAAACCTGTGAGAGCAGCTGCCCTTGGATGGACACACATTTATGGAACAGGCCCCTGGTGTAGGAAGCAGCAAACACAGAGAGTGGAAGGTGATATTTGGCTTCTCAGCACATATTTTGGAGAGTTGCACTTCCCATTGCATTCCCATTGCATTCCCACCACACTCTGGCCCCATCCTGCTCACTAACAGGGTGAAAAGTGCCTAGGACAATCTGCCAGATGGACAATGGTACTGCAGAACCTGTGCTTCCTCAGGGAGGCAGCCTGAAATGGCAGGAATATGCAAAGAAAATGATGCCTCATTAGTTAACATCAAAAATTCCTCTGAAATAATGGTTTTTAACTCATTGCCAGTTAAATTAAATTCAGGCATGCCTGTAGTAACATTTGGGTCTGCGGGAAGAATTGTTGTTCAATTAAAAGAGAAGCCAAACACCATAAAAATAGAAATGTATACAGCAAGTGCAGTGGAATTCCACCTGTTCAGTCCAGATGTTTGCAGTCACTCACACATCTAAAGGCTCAGTAAACAGAGTTAATGATGCTTCGGAATATCTTAATACCAGTTCCTGCATCCCGTAAAAACAAGCAGGGTTAGAAGAAGGGATGCTGCTAAAAACCCTGCAGGGATCACACTGCCCTTGTGGCATCCTACAGCTTGAATGGGCTTGGGGATCCACGATTTGTGCAATTCTCCAGGGATGTGTCCTGAATTCCTGGTTTAGCAAAGGGAAGAATCTCTGGATTAATAAGAAGAACAGAAAGTGGAGCTCAGAAAAAAAGGTGGCTCCTATGAAAGGGAAGTGCAACTCTCCAAAATATGTGCTGAGAAGCCAAATATCACCTTCCACTCTCTGTGTTTGCTGCTTCCTACACCAGGGGCCTGTTCCATAAATGTGTGTCCATCCAAGGGCAGCTGCTCTCACAGGTTTAAAATTCTGATTTTAAATTCTCTGGGTAATTTATTTATTACCAGTGTTGTTCATTGCTGCACTTCCTTAGCAGGGCGGCATTGCAGAGCTGGGAATCAAAACCTTTCCTTGCATGGGAATGGTTCCTGACTCTTAAAGATCATGTTCTGAGCTCCCAGGACTTGCAGAAATCCTCTGCAACTAAAGAAAAACCAGTCAAAGAAGCTTTTCTCCCAGCCTGGGAACTGATGAAGTGGCATTCCTACAGATTTACACCCCCAAATCCCCAGTCCCTTCCCATCACACCTTTTGTGCTGAAGCTTCCTTTTATATTCTCCATGAGTTCAACATGGACATTCCCAAATGGAAAATTACAAAATATTTAGAAAAATAGAGCATCTCTTGCTCAAATCAATTGAAATTGGGCCTCAGATCTTAAGACTGAAGTTTTTTGAGGAAAATGCCCAGTTCAGCATTGTTTTTGGGAACAGGACTTGTACCTGGATTCAGAGAGGAGTTTTGCTGGCTCACCAGGAGGTATCACTTCCAGAGCAATGGACTCTCCACTTGGAAAGCCTTGCCCACCCTTCAGGCTCTGGGGAGCAGTTGAGGAGTGAGTCTGAGCCAGTTTAACACATTTCTCCTGGATCTCTTGCCTCCAGGATTCTAAATGGGCTCTGCAAAGCCAGAAATCTTCCTACTCTAGGCACTCCCAATGTCCTTAGACCATCTCAGGTATTTTTGTATTCCACACTTCCCGACTTAGTGCATCTGGATTGTCCCTTGAAATATACCAGCACCCCAATGCCCAAAGCCAGAGGACATCAGGATGCAGGGCCAGGAGGATTTCAAGAAGCAGCTCCCCCTCTTTATCAGGACATACAAAATACTGCCTTGTGACAAAAAAAATGCAATTTTCCCACCCTGATTTCTTGTGTGCTCCTGACCATGGTCCTGCAAGGGCCAGACACGAAGCTCTGAGCTGGGTGGTATTTGCTGGGAGCTGCTGAGACTACTTTGGGCAGAGCAGAGCCAGCAGCCCAGAAAGGAGGAGGAGGAGGAGGAGGAAGAAGAAGGTGGTGTTTCCTTCCCTTCCTCTGCCTGTGCTCCTCAGCACACACTCTTCCACAGGCTGTGCACAGGGACCAGGATTTGGACATTAATTAATAGGATTATTTCCTATGAATTTCTTCTTCCCCTTTCCCTAGGATGGTTTCTGAGAGCGGTAGGTTTGACTTCCCTTCCTTAAAGCACCAAGGCCTCGTTTGCAGGACCTGGGATGTGGCCATCACCCCATTAATACCCTCTGATATGGGGCACATTCTCAAATTAGGAGAAACTCAGCAAATTATCATCTCCCTCACCCCTTAAACCGAGCAACCCCCATTACCATAACATGTCTCCCACACCCTGAGGCTGCCCCCATGCATTGGATACTCCCTGGGCAAAGCAGGATGGGATCCCAGTATCGTGCCTGGTGGGTGGTTTGTGTGCACTAATTCCCCCCCCCCACCCCCTCCCCCCCCCCAAGTGGGATTTTGCCAAAACCCAAGGTCTGAAAGCCTCAGCTGTGTGGAGAAGGAGCAGCTCAAGCCAAGGAGGCACCGAGTACCTTTGCTGCTGCTCTCGTCTCAGAATCTCTTTTCTTCATTATTGTAATGCAGCCTTTCATGTGATTTCTCTATGTAACCGATAATGTTCTTGAGCTTGCATTTCACAGGAAAGGTTATTTTTGAAAAGAATAAAGAAAATCCTTATCAACCTACATGCTTGTTGTAGGAATGCCAACTCTCTTATAAGTGCAGGTCCATCCATTCCTTTATTTTGATGTAAAAAAATCTCCTGGCCTGCAACTACAACATGTAAGAGGCATTGCAGGCAGAACTTGATCTCATCTCACTCTGAAGACAGCAGGGCCTTTCTCCCCCAGAATAAATCCCAAACAAGCCCCCCTCCTGCTCCCAGCTTAACTGGCAGCTTCAGCAACAAGAGATAAACTTCAACCTACGTTTTCTTTCCAAGCTTAGTTGTTCATTACTTTTTTTTCCTCCCACACCTGCCTTGATCCCCTGCAAGAAGCAATTACCCAAATGATATTGTGGCTGGGGATAAATAAATATCCCTCCTGATACAAGGCAGTGATATCACAGTGACTTCTACAGGTCTCAACAGATTTTGTGCAGCATGCCTCAAAATAAAAGGGCCCTCCTCCAAAGCGGTCTTTGAACCTGCCCCCGTTAAAAGCACAGCTTGCAGAAAGGGAAGAGAAAATGGCAAAATCTCAAGCCTGGAGCATTTGGACCAAGTGCAAATCTCTAAGAAAGGTAAAACACTCAGTTATTAGACAGTTCATAAATGCTGAGGAGTCCCTGTCCTTCTTTTAGATGATTGGAAGATGAAGAAGAGGTTCAAACTCTCAGACCTTCTTTCAGGACGGATGCCTCCCACCCACAAAAATCACACTTCTGGGACAAATGAGCTCCCAAACATAAAGTATTTTTAAAATAACTTTCTATTTTCTTACATTACCAGAAGATACAGCATCAAGTTAATCTCCAGATGAGTGTGGGGAATTCAGGTGCCATTGGGCAAACACCATTCACCAGAAACTCCACATGGCAAAGTCTACCCTGAAGAGAACTGGAGGGGATTCCAGAGTCCTGGAACATTTGGGGTTGGAAGGGACCTTCAAGGCCATCCAGTTCCAAGCCCCTGCCATGGGCAGGGACACCTTCCACTGGACCAGGCTGCTCAGAGTCCCAGAGACATAAAAAAGGTGTCTGGAGGAGGTAATCAGATCTGAGCTGCCAACCCTTAGCAGAGGCAGCACGGTGAGTGGGAAAAAAGCAAAACCTGCTGAAGGGCCAAGGAATAGATTTTCTGTAATTAGCAGCTGATGCCCATTGATTTTTGAAATAGCAACTCTTTAAAATGAAACAGTTTGCACAATGGTCCCGGCAGCCAGGGAAATGTGCCTGAGCTCCCAGGTCTGCTCCAGTGACAGATAAAAGTGCCACCAGCACGGCACAGAGCAGCACTGAGGTGTGCACCCAATGGAGCAGGGACTGCCTCTAAAACCCCTTCTAGTCCAGAGCAATTTGTGCAAATAAACGCCAACATTTCTAAGGCTTGATTGACTGAAGTCAGTGAGAAGGTCTCTGCTGACTCCACTGGGCTCCAGATAAGGTTCTTCAGCTCAGTAGCTTCCAAAATGCATCTGCTTTTCTGATTTAGTGCTATTGTTTGATGCAGGCCAAAACCAAACGAGTCTTAATTAGCGTCAAACTCAGTTCCCTGTGTTTACGACGTCCTGGTTTACAGCTCTGTGCTCCATTCAGGTATGCACATTGCCAGTCAGCTGTGAACCCTGGCTGCTCCTAAAATACCTGTTTGTCTCACAGTCTCTCGCTGAGTACAAAACTGCATTTCTAAATTCTCACATAATCAAAGGTACACTAAAAATAGAGGAAATTCTTGCATATCAGGACAAGGAAAAAATGCACGCAACTTCTTTGCTCACTGATGCAACCAAAACACCCAGGAGTTATTATAATGTGCATTCCCTTGACATGGACTTTTATTTCATGCAAATTACTATGATTAAGATTCGAATGCTTTTTTTCCATTTTCGCACATTACTTAATCAATGTGAAGTACTGTGTAAAAATTGCATCTCTTCATAACAGTGATTTTGACCAAGTCAAGTGTTGCTGCTAGAATCCTAATCCAGACTTGTGATTCAATTATCATTTAGAGACTTTCTAAATTCAAATTAAGTTTACAAAAAAAAAAAAAAAAAGAAAAAAAAAGAAAAAGTTAATATCAATACAGATAATTTGTAGGTTTTATCAAAACAGCTTCCTGTTGCAAGGGAATGCAAAACATATTGGATTCTTTCTGTTTCATTTAATTCTTTGACTAAACATGAAAAATATACAGTGCTGCATGGAAAGCGAGCATTAAAATTTGTACCCTGGGACACTTCTTGCTCATATTGCATTGTTTATATTTTATAGGCAGCCATCCTGAGAGCTTGAGAGAATATTAAAGCTCTGGATTTGGGCATCTGATTGAAGCAACGACATTACCACAGCTTCATGAGTTGTCTATTCTTCAGCTGAGTCCCAGAAATTCACCTCATAACCCAGAGTGGGTATCTGCTTCGGTCCTCAGAGCTGCAACTACCTAAAAAAACAGGTAAAATCTGTCAAAAACCTCCCTGCTCTTGGTGGTCTGCATTAAAATTTAGATGGGATATGTGTGTACATGATGCAAGCTGCCCATGAACTGCAATAACCTCATTATTTCCTGTGTTCTCATGTAGTCAGGTTAAATATATAATGTTTTTTGTTGGGGATAAATTCACAGTGGGCTGTTCATGGGTGTGAAGGTCAGTGATAACCATGACCTCTTCCACATTCATGGAATCATGGAATGGTTTGGGTTGGAAGGAACCTTAAAGCTCATCTCATTTTAGCCCCCTGCCATGGGCAGGGACACCTTCCACTATCCCAATTTGCTCCAAGCCCCATCCAGCCTGGCCTTGGACACTTCCACATATGCAATTCATGCAACTTGGCATTGAAATTACTCCCTCAAAGCCAGCGGTGCTTGTAGCAAGCACTTTTGGGAAATAAACCCCCAGCTACTCAACATGAAGAATCCAATCAGTGGAGGAGTTGCTACATCCCTTGGCCCCAGAGATAACACAAACTATTCTGGAGAGCATTAGCCTGGAATGCTTAATATAACACCTCTAGATTTCACATGCTAGCTAGAAAATTGCATTTGCATTAATGTTTTGGCTAATTATTCTCCTACAGTCAGCTAGAAAGGTTACCTGGTCTCTCAGATCTGGTGTGTATCTAGTATGCTAGCAATTTCCCTTCCTTTTCATTCCTCACAGGACAGAAATTAGACATTGTCATTCCATATTATTTGCGACATGTTGACATTATAATTTAAAAGGATGCAGCAGTCCTGAACAGCTGGAGAGTAATCCTGAACAATCCTTGACAGTTTCCTTTGGAGGATGAATGCCCCTCCCTGGAGAACTGCACAGTCTCTTATTTTAAACTAACAGCTAATTTTAGACAGTTTGCCCTCTCAGAAATGCATGCCACAGAGACTTCTCTACATGGCGAACAGCAGTGACCAGAGATAAGCACCCACACAGAAAGAAGAGAGAGCTCTGAAATAGATTTTTGCTCTTCTAAGAGACATGACTTGTTTGCTGGATTGCCTGATGGAGCCAAGGAGGGACTCTGGTTGCTGAGCCAGCCCTCCCTCGTGCTGTGCTGAGCTGAAAGCTTCTTGGATCCCACACACACTTTGGGGCTGCTGTGGTTTGCTGCTCCTCAGAGACTTTAGGGAATTGGTTTAAGCAGAGGGGATTTTTTTTTTTTCCGCCCATCTATCCAACGGGCTCAGCCCACTGGGATTGGAAGTCCTTACTCCTGGAAGGGAGCAGGAAGCAAGCCTGCAGCAGGGTCAGGCATTATTTCTGTCTCTCACAGGTTTTGGGTGCATGGAGGGATGGAAGCACAAGCCAGAAAAGACCTTGGAAAGTAGAAAGCAGCTTCATATGGCTTTGCCTTGTGTGTTGTTGGGAGAATGGAGGAGTGGGAGCTGGGGATTCTCCTCCTGCTGTGCCCATGGAACAGAGCTCCATCTCTCCTGCCCTCCTGCAGCTGTGGTTTGAGGACAGGGTCAAACACTCCCTACCAATCAGTGCTTGTATCTTTAGCCAGTAATACCTTGATTTTTTTTCTTTTCATCTTTCTTTTTAAATTTTTTTTTCTCTTTTTCTCCCCCCAAAATTCTGAATTCACATCATCATGCTCCTGGGGCATCCCAGGCAAAGGTACACTGCTTGCAGATCAGGCATCAGCCAGGTGACCCATTTGTCAGACCTGGGGGGTATTCTGGGTTCAGCTCAAGGGTCAACAGAAACTGCTGAAAGGATTCTTGCTTTATTATGTGTGGTGTGGCCTGAACAGGAGCAGATCTGGCTTGCAGGAGTCATGGCAAGGACAAGCAAGGAGCACAGAAGTGTCTCTCTGTCATCAGGGGAGCTGGAGGCACTGCCCACACAGAAAGGAGCTCTCCCAAAAACCTGGTTCCTGCTCTGCAGCTCTTTTCTCTCCTGAGTACAACAGCAAGAGCACAGAAGGACTGAAGGGATAAATACTTTTGTGCCATGACCTGAGCAAAAGCCCCCTCTGCTTTAATAGATGCAAGGCTGGGTCAGAGCTGAGCTGTGCTCAGCCTCATTTCCTCTAGATTTACATCAGTGTCTGGTCACTCCTGATGGAATCCTGCTTTGCCGGGACCACTGAGAGGCTTCATGCAGGCTCTGGTGGGGCTGTGGTCCAGCCTTTAACCTGTGCAAGGTTTTTTCCAAGCTGCACAGCTCCTCTGGGGAAGAGTTCTGCCTTTTCTGAACAGGAACCGCTGCTGGCTGCAGAATAAAACTGTCTGGAGCTGGGCTATGCTGGATGGTGTGCCCTCTGATGTAAAGGGGAAACTCACCACTCGTGTCAAGGACAGCAGCTGGGGTCCCTTCTTCAGCTGTCTGTCATTATGGAGTTTGCCTCATGGTTCCTACCAGTTAAACATTTCTATCAAATGAGGGTAATGCTCCAAAGAAGAAAATCTGTCAGAAAAAAAAACCAAACCAAACCAAACCAAAACAAAAAAAGCAAACAAACAAACAAACAAACAAACAAACAAACAAAAAAAAACCCCAAAAAACCCCCAAAAAAACCCCAAAAAACAAAACCAACCCCCCCCCCCCCCAAAAAAAAACCACAAAAAACCCAACCAAACAAAAAAAACCACCAGAAATATTTCCTGATTCTTTTTTCTCTCATTAATAATGACTCCCCTCAGCTCTCAAAAATCTAATCTGGGTGTTATACTTTTCAGGAAGAGAATACTCCCCTTGCAGAATTTAGAGCAGAAAGCTTAAAAATCCAGGTTTTGGACTGAGGCGATTTAAAAAACCATTTCAGTGTCTTTATTCTGTAGTTGGAGAAGCCAACAAGCCATGCAAAAGAAAACCCTGTGAATGTAAGAGACTGAGTGGGGTGATAAAAACCCACCTCTGCAAGGTCTGTGTGGGGAGGACTTGGTCACAAGGGTGATGCTGTTCCTGTGAAGAAACATTTGCAGGCTCAAAGCCCCCAGTGAAGCTGAGCAGGTGTCTTGGTTTGAACAGCCAGGTGTCTGCTAAGGAAGGCAGGAGGCTCCCTTGAAATGGAAAATGTAAACTCCCTCCTTCTGAATTGTTATAATTTTGAAATTAAGGGGTTCTCAGGCAAAGATATGGGAGCAGGAATAACAGTTCTTTATTAGGGAAGAAAATAAAAATAAAATAAAAAATGCAATAATACAAAACAACACTGCCAGAGTCAGAACAGGCCCTGACTCCCTGTGGGTCAGGGAGGTGGCAGCAGTCCCATTCCATGGTGGCTCAGCCCTCCTGCAGTGCCAGCTGTGCTTCTGCTGGAGCAGGATCCTGGACAAGGCTGGAGTTTTCCTCTGGAGCTCCAGGGTTGCTGGAGATGGGCCTGGGCTTCCTCTGGGAATGCAGTGGGGCAGAAAGCTGCTCCTCAGGGAATGCAGTGGGCAAAGGCTGCTGTGGTGTTCCCAAGGTCAGATTGTATCCAGGTAGGAATGCTTGGCTCCTCCCCTGGGTGGAGCATCTCCCCATGGGATGATGGAATTTTCTCAGCCATGCAGGGACACTCAGTGGCCATGAACAGAAGATAATTAATAATTAATGGCCCGTGAACAGAAGAGATCTCCTGGAGGGAGGATTGGTTGTGGAAGAGATAAAGAAAAAACTGCCCAATGAACAGCAGAGAACTGCCCCAGCTCTGACAGATGGCAATAGAACACACACACACCCAGCCTAAGACAGCAGGTAATACCCAGTGTGGTACCTTGGGGCCCACAGGGATGGGAGATGAAGCTGCTCCAACACTTGTCTGTGTGCAGGCACTCGAGTGAACGTGTAAAACGTGTGGGCCAGAGCTGAAGGGCTTGTGGGGCGCAAAAAACCTGGACAAGTGTTGTGGGAGTGTAGGAGTCTGAAGAGAAGTCAAGACTCATTCTCTTTTCCTGACAGATTAATTGCCCTAAAAGCCAGAATCTGAGCTGTATTTTTCACTGAGGACCAGGTGCACCCAGCTAAGAGGGGACCCAAGGAGTAATTCCCCTGTGCATGGAAATGGAGGAGACAGATAAGGAAATTCATCATCTTGGGTCCTTCCGAACTCATTCTCAAGCAGTTGTTAGAAATGTGAGCTCAGCCAGTTGCCTCTCCAGAAAGAATAAGATAGAACACAATGAAATGGCTTAGCAGAGTTTTTAAACCCTGATATCCCTATTGATTTTCCTTGGAAAGCAGGCAGTGATGGGCAGTAACAGCACAGAGCCCTCGGGTTGGTTTGCTTGTGCTGAGAGGCAGAATGTGTCTAAACAAGTCCAGTTTTACTAGAAATTGTCCTCTGGAGCACAGGTCACCCCTTGTCCATCACAATCCCTCAGAGCAGCTCCCACCCCATTATTCTCCTTTGGGTATGGAGTTGAACAAGTCTGTTTAAAAACCTCTGATGTGACCCAGGAGTTACGATGGGAAACCATAAGCAAACCAAGGCGTGGGTGAGCCCTGCAAACTCTGCTCTTTAAATGACCTTGAGATCCTCTCTTTATTTCACACAGGCCTTTTCAAATCATTCCTGGCACAGCCTGGTGGGGAGAAATCAAAGGTGTTGGGTGGAAGAATGGCTCATGGGAAGCAGAAGAAAATTCCTGCCTGTGAGCTCCTGAGCCATGACACCCACAGAGGGTGTCCAGCAGATCTTCCAGAACCACATTCCACGCTCTCATCCTGTGACTGGAGGCCTCCTGCAGCCAGTGGACCCTGCTAGGAGAGCAGATTGCTGAGGTGAGGCTTTCTCCTCCACTTTCTAATATCTGAATCTGCACTGAGAGACATGGACAATTCTGGCCCCAAATACCCATCCCCAAACCAAGGCTGGCACTAATTGGGAAAGAAAAAACTATATCTCCCCATACCCTCAACTCTTCCTGAGGGATGGAGCTGTTTTGATCTGTGAAAATGCATTCTAACATGCCTTTGAAGAAGTCCTCTCCTGACTTGCTTCATCCACTGGCAACAGAATCCATCCCTATCCACCCAGGACAAAAAGAAAACATAAAAAAAAAAAAAACCCTCCTTAATTTCTTTCCCCCTCACACATTTTCAATTAAAATAGATTTATGGAAGCTATACCGAATGTGCCACAAATCTCTTTGCATGGCTGAAGTTGATTAATTGGGGTCGGAAGTGAAAATTAAAGAATGGCAGCAGCTCACACAACACAAAACGCCTCTCCCAGGCCTTGTGGATGATGGAGCACAAGCAGAGGTGCTGTGGCTGGTTCTGCCTGGAGGAGAACAGACTCCTTCACCTTGGGTTAAACACTCAAGAGCAAAGCTGGGGTTTGGGGGGAGGAGGCTGACCTCAAAATAATGTGTGCATAATCCTCAAGATAATCAATTTCTTACAGATGTTTTGTAAACTCCCGTGTTCGAGAGCGCAAGCCATAGTTCTTTCTAAATCCCTGGCGGTTGTACTTGATATCCATTTGTTATTTCCTAATGCTATTCAATCTTTTTTTTTTTCCCTGTGGTTTTTTTTTTTTTTAATTTTTTTATTTTTTGAAGCTTGCAGCAATAAGCCTGAGCCTTATGACAGCAGTTGCCACCGCCCCTGCCATTCCTCAGTGAACTTTGCACGTGTTTCCATATTCCTTTTCTTACACTCCCGATAAAAGCATTATCAGGGAAATTCAAAAGCAAGCAGAAAACTGGCATAGCTAATTTAGGCTAATTAGTATGGCAGAAGCTGAGTCTTCTACTTCAGAGGTTCCCATGCCCTCCCATGTCTCCACCTGATCGCCTTGTCCAGCAGCAAACCCAGGAGGCAGCTCCAATTATATCATAACCTCTTCAAACACCAAGCCACTCAAGCTAATTTTATCCTATTAAACAGACTGAAGGATTCAGAAGAAAGGTTCTCCCCCAAAAGCTTCAATTACCAGTGTCCCTGATTACCATCTTTACAATCCTATATGCTACAGTTAAATACTTTTTTGCTTAGTGTTGCTTTCTTGATTTAGATGAAAAGCGAGTATTAAGAGCATGTCTTTTCAACTCAAGCAAGTGACATTCATAAAAAAAAGAAAAGGAAAAAAAAAAAAAAAAAGAAGCTTGTCTTGTTATTAGCGTGTTTAATCAAAGTCAAGTTTAGAACCGTTCAAAGACAATGTAACTGGGGAAATGTAAACATCCCCTCGCATCCAGCGGCATTTAAAGCAGCCACAGGTAACTGCCAGGAGCAGCAGCGATGGCCAAAAGCATCAGGGCTAGAAGAAAAAATAATATATATATAAAGGAAACAGCAGGATCTGTTTCCTCAGGATCTCCTGAGGAAAGGAAATGTCGAATGGTGCTGGGATTAAATCCCACATCACTAATCAGCAATAAGGACAGAAAACAGCCCCCAAGGTGCTGGGCTGGTTCATCCTTCCTTGCAGCAGCCCGGGGTGGCTCTGGGCACACAGTCACACCTGGCCAAGCACACTCATCTGGGTCACAGGTGTCCCCACTGTCCATCCCTGAGAGTCCCCTGCTCTGAGGGCCAGGAGCTCGCTGGAGAACAGCTCCCCATGCTCCTGGCCAGTGCCTCCTCCCAGGGGGCTGCAGCCTTGGCTGGTGACTCCAGGTGCTGCTACAATTCAAATAATCCGGGATATTATTTTTAACAACAGAGGGAAAAAAATTTTATATATATATGTCACCTGAGCATCAAATTAACCCTCTCCTGAACACTGAACCTGGGGGAAGTTCAGGTGCTGGCAGCCCCTGTCAGGACAGCATTTATATGGAAACATCATGAGGATATTTATCACCTGGCAACTTCAGCAGCACAAATCATAACAAAAACACATCTAAGCATTTTTAGAAAGGAACTTATTCTTCGCCTTCCGCAGGTAGACTAATTTTGCTTATTCCTCTTCTTCTACTGACAGTAATTGTTTCAAGCACACTCACTGCTTAATATTCTTGTTTTCTTTTGGGTCATCCCATCTTGTTAGCTCCCAGTCCGTCACAAGCTGGAGGTATTTGGGGGTTGGATTTCACTGCTGATCTACTCCTCCTTGCAGTTGAAAATGAGCATTTTTTTCTTTTCCTCTAGAAACAAACAAACAAACAAACAATTTCTGTCGTTTAACAGAAATTGAATGGGTTTCACCCAATTGCCCACACTTTGGGTGATAGGGAGGTGCTATTGTCTGCGGACAATGATTCTCATGCAAATGAAACAACAGCTAAACAAGAATCCTCCCTATCTCTGTTTGGGCCAATTTTCTTAACGTTTCAGCCCAGCTTAATCTGTTGGCAGAAGTGTTTAGGCCCATTAACAGCTAAAGTCACAGAGTCCACAACTCACCCTGCTGACAGTAAACACGGAATTTGAGGAATGGCCTTTAAACAATGGCTAAGCCACAAACCATTTTGTCATCAAATGCTGTGAAAGGCATATAGGCTGATGATTTTCTTCCTTGGGTTACAGCGATTTGAAAGCCTGGCTTCCCTCCCCCGAGTGCCCAGCACCCTCCAGGCTTGAGTTACAGCTGTTTTATTTGCCTTTCCAGCCCTGTGTTGCAGGTGCGCTGCCCACGAATTACTCATTCCAGGGCTTCATATTTTTTATTTGTGTTGACTTGGAGGCCAGGGCCACCCTGTGCTCGCCACTGGCCAAACATAAAACAACACCACGTTCTGTGTCCTGCAGGGCAGATTCCTGGATTTAATTGTTTTTGGGGAATCCTGTGCCCAGATCCTTCCTAAAAAATCCCCCATTGCTAAGGAGCTTTAAGATCCCTTCCAACCCAAACCATTCTGTGACTCTGTTCCTGTGGAAAAGATAAAATTTATCAAGGGGGAGAGAAATATATGGTAATTTCCAAATAATGAATTGCTAAATAAAACCCGCAAGGCTTAAATCCTGGCAGCTGGGATGAGGATGAGGATGGGGATGGGGATGGGGATGGGGATGGGGATGGGGATGGGGATGCTGGGGCTGCTCACCCGTGTTTCTCAGTGAGAAGCCCTGCTGGGCAGTGCTGGAGGAAGTCACTTTGAGCCCCACTGCCTGCATGGCACCTGAGTTTATCCCCTTTCCCTGGGGAAAGAAGCACCAAGGGATGGCAGATGGCTGCAACCCAAAAGACTTTTTCCAAACTTCCCTGGAGCTGTTTGGAGAGTTCACCTCTGGAAACTCATGATGTCAACCCATCTCCCTCACAAGCATTTTTTTTTTTTTGGTTTCTTCCCAGGACAAACCAAAGAACAGAGACAGGAAGAGAGGAATGAGGAGCAGGGCAGGTATGGAATTCTCCAACTGCACACCCAGCTGTCCCATGCTTTGATTTGTTCAGGCTGCATTCAAACTGTGTTGCATCCACCACTGCCATGAGGAATCCCCATCAGTGTTACCAGGGAATGAGAGAGAAGGAAGGGGATAAAAAATGGTGGAGTGGGGGAGAGTTGGCTGTGCCTGGAATGCAGTGTTAGGCACCAGCATGGAGAGCTCCCCATCATTCCACAGCTCTGGAATGCCCACGTTTCCCTCCTCCACCTCTGACATCCATTGCCATTTAGGGCAGGTGAAAACATGAGGTTATTTTGGCATGGTGACTTCTGGGGCAATTCCTTGCCCCAACCTTGGTACAGATTGGTCCAAAGCAACAAAACCATATTTTTTCCCCAGTTAATTAGTTCTGCAGCAGACAAGATTCTGGGGTTTGTTGGAATAGAAATGAAATGAAATTAAATTAAGTGAAATGAAATTAAACAAAATGAAGTGAAAAAAATAGTGATATTGAATACAATTATTAAAAAAAAAAAAGTAAAAATAAGAAAGCTTGTGGCCAAATTTTTCTGCCCTTTCAGTTTTTAAAATAAATGCTACAGTGCTTCATGGAAGTTTTTTAAAATTAAAAGGTATTAGTCAGTCGATTAAACCATGTTATTCTTTAATGCCAGATTTGTTTCATTTATATCTTTAGATCACCACAGTTACAGTGACACTGCTGCCAACTGCTAATTAAATGTGGGAGGAAAGGTTTGTGAGGCTTTTTTTTTTACAGATGGCCACTGGGAACTACTCTGGTGCTGCCAGTACCAAGCTATAGGGGTGAGACCAGAAATTGAAATTTCCATGGATCCTTCCGTACAGTTCTGAGTGATGTGGTTCCCAACACCCTCACCTGCCTGAGGAGGAGGCTGCTGGGTGTGGTGTTGGCTGATGGCACAAAAACCCATCCCAGCTCCTGCTGTGGTGGCCCCATCCCACCTTTGAGCCCCTCATACGAGCATTTAGCTCCAGCTCCAGCTTTCCCCTGGCTCCACGCTCAAGCTGATGTGAACAGATGGAGAGGCTGGGCATGAATTACATGAATGAGAGTTGGAAGCACAAGGAAAGGATGAAAACTAAGAGTTTAGCACGGAGCAGACACCTTTATCAGCAGCACCAGGACCACAGGGATGTATTTTCCCAGAGGAGTGTGACAGCAGCACTCCACAAAGTTCACTTTTTACTGGGCTGAAAGCTCTTTTCTCTATTTTTAACATACTACAGAGCCCCTATAATTCCCAAAATACCAACCAGAAGTACTCCTTGGTAACAAAGTGGAGTTTATGCAGCAAGCAAGCCTTTCGATCTACAAGGCAGCATCAAAGAGGGGAATCTAATGAAATTTTAAAAAGGAACAAGCCATAAAACTCAGATCAAAGACTCTGAATCGTTTTGCTTATTTCTGACAGACCTGAACATTTCTTGGGAGAGTTTCTTCTAAAAGAAATAAATAAACCACCCTCTTAAAGCCACAGCAGGACATTCCCCCATACATTTACATAAATATACACACACACACACACACTTACATATATAGACAAAATGCCCACAGTAAATCAGTTTGCAAGATTTGATTCTGCAAGACTCCGCTCAGGATGTCTGGATTTGGATGTGGGAGAGGAGCCCAGAGTGCCAGGCTGAGCTGGCCAGAATGAGGAGGCACAGCTGTCTCATCTGGCTTAGCAAGACATTTATAAGGTACTGATCTCAGGGTGTACAGCAGAGATGTTGCATGAATCATGAAATTTAATTTATTAGAATTATCAGACAGACAGACAAGAAAAATTTGACTTGTATTGAGCGTGCAAGGACATGCCATCTAATTTGGAAGTTTTCACTCCCCTTTTAGGAATTCAGAAGATGTCACAGCTTTCCTTTTTAGGGGAAGGTATAGATTAAAGCTGGATATTTTGCTGGAAAAGTATTTCTTCTTCTGGGTTTTATCAGAAGTGACAATGATCTCAGCTTAGTCCCTGCTAATCAGAATGTGCAATCAGACACCACATTGTGTTTCTGCCTGCAGGTGAGGCCAGAATTAATACACCTGAGAGATCCAGGGGCCTTTTTGATGGGCACCAGAACCTTCTGTCCATGGCCAAGGTTCTCTGCTGCAAAGTGAGACAGAGATGGGCTCAAAACTCACCTTTACGTGGACAGGGTGGCATTCCAAACACGGGCTTTCAGTTCTTGGGGGTGCTAGGATCTCCTTTTGAGTTACCTAAACCCAGACACTCAAACTTTGCAAGCCCAAACTTCCACCCTAAACATGAGCATGGCACGAATCGAGCAACGGAAGTTAACCAGCATCATTAAATCTGTCAGAGCAGCAGGTTATTAAAATTACCACCATTCACTCTTGGAAATGGGAACTAAAAATTATGCCCTGGCTTTCTGAGCCTGTTTGTCTTGTTTTCCCACCCAGCTCATGAATTACTCCAGTATATTACAATGTCCTCTATCCATCTTCATTAGCATTGTGAGCAAATTGTATTGGGCTGTAATGCAGCGTTTTTTGGGTTTGTTTTTTTTTTTTTTTTTTTTGGTATTGTACAAACATACACGGTGTACAGAAAATGGGCAATTTAATATGAAAAGAATATTGTGCCTCAGAATTTTTATTTTCTAAACAGTCATTTCAGTTGGGAATTATTGCACGATTTGTGCATAATTTCTCATGGATAGTTATTTAAATATAAATAGGGAAAATATGTAAGTCCATATGGCAGCTATCTACCCTTTCTTGATGCCTCTCCATATTTTTAATAGTGCAATAAACAAAAGATAAAAACATCTCTAA
This sequence comes from Vidua macroura, assembly GCF_024509145.1. Lineage (NCBI taxonomy): Eukaryota > Metazoa > Chordata > Aves > Passeriformes > Viduidae > Vidua > Vidua macroura. The sequence goes on from NC_071576.1 coordinate 4,181,439, forward strand.
GCCACACACTAGTCAAAAGAAGATAATTGTGCCTCTATGTGTTTATTGTAATTTGAATGTGCTTCAATTAACTTTCCTCAATATTTCCCAGTTCTTTTAAAAGAAACTTAAATTGGTTTTTATTTTGTGAAATTTGTTTTCTGTGCAATAAGAAAAAAAAAAAAAGAATACCACAATGCCTTTGTTTACCTCATTATGGATACATCCTATGTAGGAGTGAGGCTCAAACTCTTTATTCCCAACAACCTTTATTTTATTTTTCCATTCTCACATGCTTCTTATCATACTTTAAGTAAAAATACCAAATTTCTAGTGCTCCCGAGGAAGAGGCAACTAATCATCACTCAATATATCACATATCAAAGTGTGGTAAAACATGAAAATGGCAGAAAAGCAAACTCTTGCACTTTTGCACTGCAGTCACTTTTAAAAGATGAGACTTTATTACCCTTTCCTCCTCTAAATCATCAGGGCCACCAGAACAGAGAGAAAATATCTGGAATGCTTGTTGTAATTAACCTTGAGGCTTTTATTTAAACAAGGTCAAACATTTTAACAGCTTTATAAATCAAGGTTGGGTCCGCGTGGCTCTACAGCATCAGCCTAATGACAGAATGCACACTGAATACTTATTAAACAGCATTTATTTACAGAAAATATGTCCTGCAGGCTTCAGGGGGACACACCCACAGGCAGAGGATGGATATCCAAACCAAACGCCCCAAGGTGATCTCTGGAATGCTGGAATGTGCTTTTTTTAGCTGCTACCAAGGAGCCCAGCCCCAGGTATGGGCAAATTAGGTCATCTGCAAATGAAGTGCATTTTAAATGTGATTGCAAAATTACAGGAGGTAGATTGCAAACATCCCAATGTCTGCTGTTCCCGTCCTTAATGTTGTCTGATTTTTATTTACTCTTTCTCCTGTGTCAGCCAGGTTTTACTGGAAGGAGAAGGGAGGAGGACATGTGAGTTGAGTAAGATGAACTACTGTCTCATAGTGAACATTAATCAGTTTCTAAAATTAACACCTTGGGATTCCTCCAGCCATTCTGGGTTATCTCCTCCTTATTAATAAAAAGTGGCCTTTAGGAGTAATTTTTTTCAGCATGGGAAACATCAATATTTCTGTTTCACACTGTAAATAAGCAACAGCTTTCAAGTCACCCTCGTTCATATTTTCACACTCTGTTCAATGTCCATATGAAGAATACCACAAGTCACAGTGCCTGACACAATTCCTTTATCTGGTGCTCCTCTCCACAGGCATCCCTTACCAAAAATCCTCTCTGAAATCAAGGAGATCCACATGGACAACAGATGACCACTTATATGTGTGACCCTCCTGGTGCCTTGTGAAGGCTGACCTAGAACAGAGACTGGACAGAGCTAAAGAATAAAGTAGGGATTTATTAGGAGGCCTCAATGGATCCATCTTGGGCAGCACAAGAGCCCAGCCAGGGCTGCACCCAAGATGAACCAAAATGGTCACAAAATGTACGACCGCTCATGGGGTCTCTCACTGATCAGTTCTGCTCCATTTGCACATTGGAGTTCATTGTCCAATTCCAGCTCCAGCCCATGCAGTCCCATCCTTCTTGTTTTTCTCTCTTCAGCCGACGTTGTTTGTGCTCTTGGGCCTGAGATTTGGATCATTTGTCCTTGGTCCCCAGCTAGAGCAGGAATTGTTTTGTCTCCCTGCTCTGTGAAGAGATCTCACCATCCCCTAATATGAAGCTTAGAAATACACACTAAAGCAGCACAGAATCTGAAAAATATAAAAGCTAAAAGCTGAGGCATCACTCCCAGCTGTAAAATATCCAGCACAATTTCCTTAAATGGCTCAGGTAATTTCTCCTCAAATATTTCTTGGCTGTGAAATGTTTTTTCTTAGCCTCATGGTGTATGAATTATCCAGACTACACTCCATGCTCGCTCTCCTGAATTTCACATCTGGTTTGCCACAACCACCTCCCACTGTGAGCTCTGGGTACCTGAAAACATTGGTGCTGCTGCAGCTGGGACCTCCTCCGAAACCTAAACCTCATCCCTGTCACCTGGCCACAGAATATTCTGTCACAGAAGCACAGGATGGTTTGGGTTAGAAGGGACCTTAAGGATCTCGTTCCAATCCCCAGCCAAAATCACATTCCACCAGCAGTGGGGACTGCACTAGGTGAAGAGAGAAACACTTCAGCATCTGCATTCACCATTTTAATTGGCTTCTCCTTTCATTTGCTCCCCTCCTTTGCCCTCCAATACTGAGCATTCTCGCCGCTGTAGAAACCCCCAGGAAAATAAAACAAAACCAAAAACCAAAATAAGATTTTTATGTGTGGGTGTTTAAGTATCCGCGTGAAGCAAATTTCTACCCTCTTCTCATCAAAAAGGGAACGAGACCATGTGAGTGATGTGACCAATTACCGCCGAGCACCCCAGAGCAGCTTCTGAATATTCACGTCCAATTGCTCCTTTGGTGGAACAATTGGTTTGAACAGTTTGAAAAGGCAATGATGTCAAATGTGCGGCGTGATTAAACGCGGCGAAATTAGCAGCCGTTCAGCTGAAAAAGAAGCTCTGTTTCCTTCCCAGGGTAATTCTCCTCTCGAATTTTGCTCTGACGGGAGCAGGGAACACCCGGATCTGTCAGGGGCAAAGGCACAGCTGAGTTTTGGGGGCAGCATGTGGGTTCTTGGCTTATTTTTTCTACCTCTGTTGAGGTCGGGATTGAAGGCACTTGAGATGGTGTTTCATGTTCGGACCCAGGTGTTTATTATTTCTTATCGGTGAAGCAACCTCACAGCCACAGTGAGTTCTGCAGTCTTTCATTAGCAAGGCACAAAATAGCTATCTCTTGTTACAAGGTCTTTTAATACTAAATTATCTAATTAAGAAATGACACTTAGATTATTTTCCCTTTTAATGTAATAACTGATCTCTTGAAGCCCACAATGTAGACTTTTCTGTCCAATTACAAAACATCATCTAAATCCATGAAGGAAAAGGAAGAAGAAGGTGAAGAAGAAGAACTTGCCTTCGCCCTAAGACTTCTATCTTGCTTCATATTTATTTCTATATTCTAAAACCCCAAACTCTAAGTTTTTCACCCTCTGATATTACACACTTCTAACCAACTCCACACCCATAATCCCATTGCTATCAATCAATTTTGGAAGCCTCCACAGCCTCAGGTCAAATACAGTGCTCTCTTGTGAGTCTGTGCCTTTCAGCACAGAAAGTTTAAAATTCTCAGCATCCAGGGTTCCAACACAGCACGGACCGGGATGCTCATGGGAGCTTTGCTAAGGGTGCACCAAGCCAAAAGCCTCCTCTTCACCCTCATCTTCCTGCAGAACCACACCTCCACCCCAGCTGGAGCAAGGCAGAGATGTATTTTGCAAGCACACCCCGGTGCAAATGTGATTCCAGTCAAAGATTTTCAGGGCCAAGTATCTGTGGGCTGAATTGTCCGGAGAACCAGCAAAGGCTGCGCGTGTTCCATCAATACCACCCACGTTTGGGCGTTTCCTGTACAGGCAGGGAACACCCCAAACCCTCAGTCCTGCTGTTTGGTTCATGCCTGTTTCTGTCATCACTGAAAATGGCTTATAATTATAAAAAATAGATCATTCATTCTGCCGTACTATTTTAAAAATGCTGATACAACATATCATCCTTCACTTCTGTGGCTGAATCATACACATCCAGGCATTTTTTCTTGCAGTACACGGAGCAGCGTGTGCTTCCCAGATGGCAGAAGGGAGCTGGGAACATCCGTGAGGAGGAAAAAGGTAATGCATCCTGAAGGATCACATCTTCTGCTGAGCCCTTGTCAGGGAGAGGGCCACAGGAGCGCTGCCCAGCTCCAGCTGCCCAGGTATGGACCCACCTCTGGAATCAATTTCTCTCCTCCTGGCACCCCTCTGGGGAAGGTGATTCACATTATTGTAAAAAAAAAAAAAAAATTTTTAAAAAATTCTTCTTAACAAGCTACTGCCACACATTTTGTGAATGTGCAAAAGGCTTCTTGATGCAGGAGGCTAAAATGATTAAACAGCCTTTATAAAATTCTCCCTGAAACTAGAGAACTTTTTATTTTCCATCCTTTCTTCTTGTTTCCTACCCAGAGATCTGAGCTAATTTTCCTTATCCATAGGCTCCCCCATGCCCTCAAAAAAAAAAAAAAAAAAAAAAAAAAAAAAAAAAAAAAAAAAAAAGGAGGGGGGGAGACTGTATTCACTAATTATACATCCTGAAAAGAATTTGGTTCAGTGTAAGATGATCCTAGTGATATGCTAATCCTTTTTTCTGCTTGGTGCAGCCTGAAGCCTGTGTCTAACATTTTTTTCAACTGTATGACAATAAAAGTTGTGGCAACAAAAGGAATAAATGGGCAGCTAAAGAAGGTATAGCTGAAACACATGGCAGAGCAGTTCTCTCCTCTCCTTCTGGCTGCTCTTTTGTAGGCTCTGGTTTGGTATCCTCAAGTCAATAGCCGAAAGCCAGCCACCTTAGCAACTTAGTATGACACCCAAGCCCTCTCTCTTTACATTCATGAATAGTCAGCAAGCAGCAGACAAAATAGAACTAATCTTTTTTGACAGAATTGTTCAATTTTAGAGGAAAGGCTTTTGAGGCACCTTCCATACATTTGCAGAATATGAGGCAACAATGGCCACCACCACATTTTTGACAAAAGGACGACCAGGGGTGTGAGCGCGCACACGCACCACGGCCGTCAACAGAAAATGCTGCAGCCAAGTTCAAGCCACTGCAGGATGTGCCCATTGTTAGGGGGAAGGCTGGCAGGCAAGAAAATAAATAAATTATATTTTTAAAAAAAACCCTCCATTGTTTTGTTGCTGATTATTGAACATACACATCCCGATAATGCGTGATTAGGGTTATTTGTCTTGATTAGCCCAAGTTAAGAGAGCTGATTAATATCCACTCTATAATTTCCTGTCATAGGCTGATAACTTCATCCTTTTTTTTTTTTTTTTCCCCTCTTTGGACCAATGAATCTTATTGCAAAACGCATTCAATCCTGCAGGATCTTGCCTGCATTTAAAAGCTGGTTTTGCCATTTCGAAATCCTGTAGCACAGCAGCCACTCACAAGTCCAGTGTGTGCAGGGAAGGGCATTCCTGCTTTTCCCTTCTCTTCCTCCCATTTACTGCAAGCATATCTCTATCTCCAAAGACAGAAAGCAGGGAAGAGATAATAATAATAATAATAATAATAATAATAATAATAATAATAATAATAATAATACAATAATAACAATAACAATAATAGTAATAATAATAAATGCACCCAGTCTACGGGCAAAACCAGAAGTTAGCAGCATGGTCCATGCAGCTGCAACACTGCATTTAAAATTCAGTTTACTCCTAGGAAGAGGGCTAATCCTGCCCCTGTAATTCCCTACAGCCAAAATGTACCCCCCTCCCTGAGTGACAGTGCAATGCAAAGACACTCGCACGCTTATCTTCCCCAACCAGATGGCCGACTTGGATCAATGCACACACGCCACGATCAATGGGAGCGATAAAGAATTAGGAAAACAGTGGTACATGCTCCCAGAAAGCTTGTACACTGCATAATTATTTTATGATTCTACACATGGCTACATGTGATACTGGAGTCAAGAAGGAAAAGGATAATTAGAGAGCCAGAAAGCACCCGTACTGCACTACACACTTTGTCAGTCAGCACTTCCCACTCGGCTCAACTCGCCGCCCTTATCTCCTCTCCTGCCCCCTTGCAAACGAATTTAGGGAATATGTAAAATATTAGGGGGAGGCGGCTTCTGCGTTACCGGGACGGGAAACGGGAGATTATCGTGTCCTGTGATACGGCAGCAAAAAGTTTTTTGTGCGAGGGGTGGGGCGGGACTGTGCGAGCATCGCCCGGGGGTGGCATCCTGGGGCACCCCGAACCCCTCCAGGGCTTTGTTGGGAGAGGGACACATCCACACCCAGTCAGTAAAATACAGCTGCACGGTTGCTCTCTGGGTTTGGGGTTTTTTTCCCCCCCTCCTTCCCTCCCAGGAGCGATTTTGTGATTGGCTCCTTGTATCCAGCCCGTTTTGCCACCGCGCTGAAGGGAAGGGGAGGGGGCAGGAAAGAGCTGCCCCCACCCCCGCACTGATCGAACGACACAGAATAAATATCAAAGCTGGATGGCCACGACCGCGAATCTGGGTGGCAAAGAGCACACGGCCGAGATTAGGGAGCAGAACAATGCCAGGCGGAGCGCTGCCCTGGGTGGCAAGGCGGTGAGGAACCGCAGCGCTGAGCGCTTCCCAAAAACACCGAGCCACCGCCTGACGCCACCAAGCCACCGCCACCTCCTCGTCCTGCCGGCACCAGTGCAACACCACCCTCTGATCGCTGCTGGGAACGCGGCGGGGACAAGAGGCACCTTCTCCCTGCGAGTGCCACACGGACAGGACCTTCCCGCTGGCCATCAGGCTGCTGGTGGGACCTGGGCTCGTGGCATGGGGAGACAGGGGTAGGAAATACCCAAAATGGATTGTGGAGGGCTCACCAACCAACCAGCCGAGGAGCAGGGGGTGTGACGGAGAGCTGGAGCTCGGGGTGGAATGGGGGAGTGACCAGTGTCCCTTCTGCAGCTGCCTTTCCTGCAGAGGTGTCACCTTTGGAGACCATGGTCCTGAGATACCTGCCCGGGTCCTCCTGCAGGGATGCGGCAGAGAGGCTCACCCTGCATCTCCTTACCCAGTCCCAGCACAAACCAGGGCCAAACAGCACTTCTGACTGTAAATAAATGGACACTGTGGTGGTGACATGTTTGGAAATGCCTGTTTTAAACACGAGGCTTTAAAGCAGGGGTTTCTCCTGTTGACATTTAGCTTAAGTCAAGACGAAAGCCCAGAGGTCCTAACATGTGGAGTAAAACATCTCTGATGTGCACTCCAAAAGCAAGTCCAAGTCACCCCGAAAAGCATCTGCACTTCACTCATCCCCTTACTCAAACACAGCTCCCGGATAGGCAAAGGCCCCAAACTGCAGCAGGTTCATGAGTAGAAGCCACCACTGTGGACCTGTCTGTGAGGCTGGACAGGTGATCAGGGACACCCCATGTGCAACAGGTCACTCACTGAGCTGGTGACTGCAGCTCCAGCCACAAACACTTCTGCTGGTGGCCACTGTGAGGAGGGGGATGAAGCTGACAGAGATTCCTGATCAAGGTGCACTCGCTCAAGGGACTACCTTGATTGGGATTTAAAAACCCTGGAGGATTTGTAGTCCTGGACAACTGTGCATGGGATTCCACCTGCTATAACCAGCCTGCTCTGATGGGCATTGACCTTCACTGGTGTCACTGTCACAGCAGCATTGTTCCACCTGAGCAGGTGTGCATTGACCAAAATCTTGGACAGACAGATCACTGGAAGAGTTGGACAGTGTAAGTCAAGTGCCTGTTTCAACCTCTTAATCAAAATGCATCTATGAAAAAAAAAATCCAACTTTTTGGACAGACATGAAATTTTTGTTGGTCCTTCTGTTTCTTTTGATACTTCACAGCTATGTATGGAAAACCGCTATAATATTTCCTTCTTTTAAAATTGCCATTTTTGGGTAAAAGTTATATTAAAGACTTATCTCAAATTGAATATTTATCCTAGAAATTAAAAAAAAAAAAAAATCTTAGTTTTTGTTCTCAAAGTTCTTTCCTTTTTTTATGGTCAAATAATGATAGGCGCTTCAGATAGAGAAGGGAATTGTTTCCAAAATTCCTCATGAGAAATAATTGCCTCCACTAATCATTGATCCCACAAAGAAAAGGTTCTTTAGTGACACAGGTTCTGCCTTTGGAGTTGGCATCATACTGGGTAACAGCATAATTAGAAACGGAGAGATGTAATAACTCTCCAGGCTGGAACTGATCTGTGCGAGATCAGTTTTGCCTCGCTTGGAGATGGACTATCCATTTCTGGAGTGCAGTTTAATTACTTCTGTGGTAGCAGGTGGTAAATTCTGCATCTCCCCTCAGTGGCAAAGCTCCTCTTCTCCTCAGCCCAGTTCCCTGCACCTTTGCTAGGTCTGTCCTCTGTTTGGTATTTTCCTGCCGTAGCAGCTTCGATGGACAAATTCCACCCTTTCTTGGAGCAAGAGAAGACCTGGAAGCACGGCTGCAGCCAAAGCAAGCACATTGCCACTCAGAACACTCAGAAAGGATTTTTTTTCCAATCTTCTGTGTATTAGTCAGTCTTTCTAAAACAGAATTAAATAACCTGACAGATGCCTTAAATTTTGGCAGCTGCTTTGATTACCTTAGGACAGGAAGGGATGGCTAAAAGATGTGGGACACCTTGGCCATGTCTGCTGTTTCTTGGCCAGGCTGCTGCCAGAGGTTTTAAATATCACACAAATGTCAAGGTAGTGTCTCTAGAATGGCTGGATTATCATCCTTTTTAAAATCCCTGTGTTTTTGTCCTCTGATGGGGCTGGTTCCTGCCACTCATGGAAGTTCCCATGCCTTGGCGCCTGCTCTGGATCAAGACTGGAAGTGTAAATGAGTGTCCTGTCTTGAGAGAGGGTGTGAAAACCACCTGGGACCAGCCCAAAAGCAATCCTGCCTCAGAGCAGCTCAGGAGCCCACCCCTGCTGTGGATCCTCCCTGTGATGGGAGCACAGCCAGCTCCACGTGGAAAGCCCCCTGGCAAGGAGCACCTCAGGGTGGCTGCTGTGAAGAGTTCCATGCAAACCTGTTGACGCTGTTGATCCAGGGGCAGGCGAAACGACTCGCACGATTTCAGAAGGCAGAAGAGCATTTATTCAAAAGCACTTCTCTCTTTTATAGGGAGCATCGTGAACATTAATTCCATTGGTCTTAAAGTAAAAACATTTCACCTGATTGGTACACTGGACTTAGGTCAGTGTGGTAGAACATATCTATAAACGATATGAACAGAATACAAGATAACAGATTGTTTACATTCCTCTCGGACTTTTTCCCAGGCTTAGCCAGGCAGAAATCTCTCTTTTTCTCTCTGACTGAACTGAGAATATCCACAATCTGTTCCACACACATCTTGGAATCATAGAATCCCAGAATGGTTTGGGTTGGAAGGAAGCTTCAAGACCACCTGTTTCCAGTCCCCTGCCATGGCAGGGACACCTTCCACTATCCCAGGTTGCTCCAAGCCCCATCCAACCTGGCCTGGAACAAGTCCAGGGACAGGGCAGCCACAGCTTCTCTGGGCAACCTGTGCCAGGGCCTCTCCACCCTCACAGGGAAGAATTTCTTCTTAATATCACATGTAAATCTCCCCTCTGCCAGTTTAAAGTCCACCAAATAAAAGACAAATCACTTGGAAGAGAATAACTCTGCAGACCAGTGTGCAGAACCCTGTTACAAAAGGGGAGCTGAGGTACCTTTTGGTGCCTCTCACAGCAAGTGCAGGGTAAGACATCACATTTCTGTGGGTGATAACACACAACACTGATGCTGTTCCTAATGACTTACAGGAATTGCTGAAATAAAAGAAAAATATTATTTGCTTCTTAAATTTAGAGAGGAAATCAGACTTGAATTGTCCCAGAAGCAAGTAGGCTGGCAGAGAAGCAAACAACATTTTTTTGGTGTCTTTTCTATATGTTGGGGTTGTTTTTGTTTTGGTTTTTTGCGTCTTGCGAAGCTACGTAGCAAATTCTCCCTCTTCTCTTCCCTTATTTCCTGCTTAATTTCATGTTCCAGTTTTGGCCTTGAACAGGAAAGCTGTTACCAGAGAGCAGTGCCTTGGACTCATGGAGGCTCTCAGAAAATATTGGTGCCATCTTCCATAAAACATTTTAAACACATGCTATTTGTTTTTAGTCTCCCTTCTGGTTTTACACCCTACAAAGAGGACATTTAATATGTACAATAGAATTAATAGGCATGCAATGTAAGCAGGACTTACATTCAAAATACACTTCCACAAAACAAAGGAGCAGCTGTGAAAATGTAGAGTCTGCTGAAAATTTTCTACTTGGGTATCACATTTGCTAAAAGATTTACTCTGCAAAGTTTTATCTAATTTCCCATTCATTCAATTAAGGAGAGAGATAAATTCCCAGATCCCAAGAGATTAGGGGAAACTATGTTTAGCTCCCCCTTAGCCTTGCGATCAAGCCCATGTTCAGTTTCATGATTATCACTCCAAAGCTTGTGTTTACAGGCTCTGTGCTGCTGATAGAGGAACACCTCCATCTTCCACCAAATCCAGAGGGATTTGGAAGTACTCAGGATGGCACAGATCTCTCCAGATCAGGAGGATTCAAACCCCATGGGATAAAATATCCCATTCAGCAAGGCTAGGGCAACTTAGTTAGGATTGGTTTTTTTGGGCAACCTGGTCTAGGGAAAGGAGTCCCTACCCATGGCAGGGGGGTTGGAATTTTGGAGCTAGATGGTCTTTAAGGTCCCTTCAAACCCAATCCATTTTAGAGTTTTAGTGGTATTTCAGCTTTTCTGGAAGGAATGGGCAAAGCTCATGGGTTACCAGAGTCAAAGATTTCAGTGCAAAAAGCAAACACCCACCAAAATGTCTTAGAAATGAATCACCTGCTAAAGCAGAGGAAAACAGATGAAGTTAAAAGTAATCACTGTTCTCCTGGTATCTGAGTCTCTTATCCTTTATCAACTTGCCTAAACTAAGACAGCAATATTTTTTTTTAACAAGACTAGAAACACTTACCAATGTCTTGTTGAAAATCAGTCCAGAATTCTGCTTTTAATCTTTGGGGTAGTTATTTCCTGGAGTCAGCTACCTGTTTAAAGGGAAATATGAATCTTGTGGCTGACAAATGGGGGGAAATATTGAACATGGAGACACTCATCCTGAAAACACTGAGCTCTGAAAGAGATTCCTGGCCATCTTATGCATCAGGAGAAGGCACAGCTGAAGTTCCTATGTCCCACCACTCAGTCAGCAGTTGGGAATTGTTGGCAGCACAAAAAGAGAGCTGGTGTTGCCTTATTGAATTTATGACTTAATTATAATAATGATTCTGGGTTGCAAGAGTTTTTCCTGCTTTTTACACCTCCCATGCTTCTATGGGTAATGGGGGTGGACAGTTCCAGCACCCCACAGACCAAAGAGAAATTGAATTTCCTGCAGTCCTGGTAGGCAAGGTGTGGCAGGCACATTCTTCTCTCTCTCAGGATTTTTTCATAGAAGAGCACAGAGAGAAGAAAGAGAAAACAATTTCTATTTCTGCTCCTTGTTTTTCCCATGTGGAATGTGTTTGGAGAATTGTTTACCTGGGGTGATTGCTTGATTGGGTTCTGGTGAGGATTGTTTGAGCCTGGTGGCCAATCCAACCCACCTGTGGCTGGACTCTCGAGAAGAGGGTCAGGAGTTGTGGGTAGTTAGAGAAGTTAGTTAGAAAAGTAGGTTTGTAGTTTTAGTATCTCCTTTAAATAGTATATTAATGTATTATAGTATAGTTATAATAAAGAAATCATTCAGCCTTCTGAACTGGAGTCAGACATCAGCATTTCTTCCCACTGGGTTCACCTGGATTTACAATAGCAAGGTGTCCTCAGGTCCTTTTGTTCCAAACACTAATGAACAGCAGAAATGTAGAGCAGCAGCTCCTTTATGCATTCAAGGCAAAAGCATTTGGCAGCAGGTTTGATGAGACCATTACCTCTCATGTTGATCTGCATTGTCTCAGGAAGTTCTTCTTTTCATCCATTTGGTGTCCCTAAACTTCTGCTTGGATTGAAAATCCTTTGATGATAAAAAAATCTTGTTGGTGAGGGATTTTTTCCCCTTTAAAGGCACAATAGATCCACAAACAGGCTGTAGCAACTGTGATATTTCTCCTCCTGCTGCTGCAACTACCACTGTAATTGGAATTGAACCTCTCTTGATACCTTGATGAAGAATTAATTGGTAAAAGTATCCTGAGATATGGAGAAGTTTGCAGATTTGAGCCTCAGATAACAAATATGGTTATTTGACAAGCACTAGTATAAAATGTTAGCTCCTTCATGTTTCAAAGCAGGAATACTTCAGGACACTGAACAGACTTTCTTGGATTTTGATGTCTGTTTGTAAAAAAATGAAAAAAAACTCAAGGCAAATGCTGGAAAAGACCAAAGATATTATTCTTAATGTTACCAGAAATTTCTGATTAAACATTTGTGAACACACTGCCTGGTTTTAATAAGCTTAAAAACATCATCAGCAATTAATGGGCGAAGCAGAATGATGCTGCATAGTCAAGCAAGGGTAATTGTGCTCATTATATTGCCAGAGATGCAGCTGATCAAAAAGGAAAACACTGTTTTCCCTGAAGTTCCTTCACAGTCTTTAGGTGGAATCAGCACTGCGTTCACAGGAAATAATCAGGCAAAGAGCTTCACTCAGGAGCTGCTCACCAACCTGTGATGCCTCACCAACACCACTGGATGTGAGTTTCTCTTTTTACAATGTTATTCCTGGTTTTTTTTAGCCATTTCACCTGAAATATCCCCCAAGAAGCAACACCAGCCTCTGGTCATTCTGCATCGTGGAGGGCAAATGTTGAGGGACAGCAGGGGGTATGGATATGGCTGCAAATTGGTTTTTGGAGGCAAAATATCCCAGTGAGTTTACGAGGAAAGATGAATATGGTGGAACCCGGTTACTACAAAAAGTGAAAAAGCTATTTTTTTTTTTCTACAGTGACATCACCCAGGAATGTGAGAGGGGCAATGTCTGCAGGCAGAAGGTAATAGCTCAGCTGACATAACTGGAAATAGGACAGGCAAACCACTTTCACAATAAAAATTGTCATCGTTTTTCTAATCCAAAGCTGGGATTCTGAAGTTTGGCTTTCCCACTACTGACTCTTTCCAGGATGGGACAAACTGGACCACCCTGAAAAATTGCAACTCCCTCTACAGCCAAAGGTCACCTGCACCCAGCCAGTGGTGACTCTATAAAGGAATTGCTGGCTTTGTTTGGGCCTTGCTCTGCATATGAACAAGCACTTCACCCATTCCCCTCGCCCTGGCCTCTCATTTCCATAATTACCTGCATTTATTGCTTACTGTGAATATGATGCATTTAATGCCTCAATTCATCCAAACGGGGCCTGCAGCTGTAGGTGCTGTGCTGCACCTAGAGGTTTCTGTAATGGATTGGTGCTTTCTTAGCCAGTGTAACCAAGCACCAGCTCCCTCCAGGGACACACAACAGCCTCTTCTCCCAGCCAGCAAACCATTGGTTATGGCAATACTGCTTAGTGATGCCTATTTTTAAAGAAATGCTGCCAGTATGATGCCTGCACCCACATTTTCAACAGAGAGGCTGGAATTACAGCTCATATTTTACCAACTCCCAGTGCCCATGTCTTTTAAAGCTCTGTTTCTGAGAAACATTTTCTTTGCCTCAGAAAAAAGGAAGTTGCTCCTTGTGCAGAACTGATTGTTTAAATTTATGGTGAGCCCTTTAGGTTTTTAAGCTCTGTGGGGAAATATTTTGCATGAGAACCACATGTGCAAACATGCAATGCAGTTTTTAATATTTCATGAAGGTCCAGAGAGGAGACAAAAAAAAGGGATTGTGACAAGGTTCAGCACCGAGCTCAATTCTGCATCTGAGCAATAATTCACCAACATAATTCCCTCAAGGAGTCACATCAGCTCAGTCTGGAGAAAAGACAGTTGGAGGAAAAGGCTCTGAGCCTTTAAGCACAGATTCCTTCCCCCAGAAGCCAGGAGGCAGCAGTTAAACTCAGTTCCATTGGGGTGATCCCCGTGCCCAGCTCGGAGACCACACACACGCCCGGTGACTCTCGGGGGGTGAAATGTGTCCAGCTCTGGCCGGGTCAGTCAGAGCCAGAATCTCTTTGAGGTTTTGGCTCAGAGGTGCAGCCCTGTGAAATCCTCAGGGAGACAATCCTGCCCCACGTTGGCTGTCCTGATGAAGTTGCCCCTTTGGGAGGACACCGACCCAATTTGCACAGGCCCTCGTCATTAGCATAGACCCATTTCAAGAGAGTTCTTTGAACACCAGTTGCCTCCAAATTCCATTACCTCTCTCCCTGCTGGGTTTTGTGCTTTAAGTATCAGGCAGGGGCTGGGAGAAGAAAAGAAAAAGAAAAAAACCCAGTAAGTGAAATCCTAAGCCCAAATAATTAGACGTGTTGTGGTTAGTTCTCTAAACTCTTACTTATTGCTTTTTCTCCGTTTGACAGAATATAATCTGCTTTTTTTTTTTTTTTTCAGACTTGACACACAGGTCAGTTAATCCAGAGGTTCCTAAGTATGAATGAGGCAGAGAGAGAGAGGCAAACACCAACTTTTTATGTGTTTGTCACAGCACTTCATCTTTGTTTGCAGCCTCATCTGAGGTACAAGCAAATTTCAGAGCCATCCTTGCTTGCAGGTACTCTGAGAAAGCTTCAGTTGGAGAGGGAAAAACAAGCAGGATGTCTTTGCTGTCTGGCAGATAAGCTTAAGGGTAACAATAATATCTCATCCTTTGAGAGACAGGCCTGAGGTTGCAGGATAATTTTAAGAGGAAAACTGCTTGTAGAAAAATGCTGTGTGGACAGAGGAGAGTTTTAGCTCTACACTGAAAAGGTAGCAGACATTTTCTTTTCATCTGGAGGTGAAGATCCAGCCCTGACCTGGCATGGGGGGCACTCACTGCTTTTGAAAATTAGATTGTGAGTGCAGGACAACTGAGGGAGTCCAGCTGGTTTGATTGCTCAAAGGTTTTTTGTTTCTTTGTGTTCAGAAGCGAGTATTTAAACTTGTTGTCTAGAAAATAGAAGGGAAAAAGGTTATTTCTGCTAAATATCCAACACTTTGGTGCACTCCACCATCATTACTCTCCACAAGTGAGGGTACCAGCATTCAATGCGTGTAAAAACCTATTTGAAAGTAGGACATAGCAGCCAAAGCCAAGAAGGGCTCCTCAGCTGGATTAAAGTTCTGCTGCTATGGGATCTTTGGCTTAAATTCACTTTGATCAGGCCACAGCATGACCTACAACATGTGGACTCACTCTGGGGCTGCAAAAGCAGAACTGTTGGCACTTCATTCCTTTTATTTCACTGCAGTTGGCTGCATTGGTTGGGTTTTCTTCAGAAAAAGAATTATTACTTGGAGCGATTTGGGTACAAAAGAAAGTGAGATTGAAAAATAAACATGGAGTAGAAAGGAGTGAGCTGTGTGGTGCTCATTTCTTCTCCAGGGAAGCAACTTTGCCCTGGATTTCAGGGAAGTTTTATCCTCTGCAGGGCCAGGAGTTGGACTCGATCCTGGTGCGTTCCTCCCAGCTCAGGACATTCTGTGATCTCTCACCCCAGTTACACAGGGCTCCACAATTCAGAGGAGCAAAACCCTCGAGGGTAGACCTTAGAGGTCTTTGAATGGTATTTTTTTCACCATTTATGGGGCTTCTTAGATCTTGTCAACAAAGAATAGGCTACGAACTGGATTTTAAATTCTCTGAAAAGCCACTTGAAGGACAGCTGGGACAATGCAAGGTGACATTACCTGATGGCGTTTCCTACTAGCTGCAGTTTTCCAAAAGCTGATGGCTTTCCACTCAATTCCCTCACAGTGCTGCAGCTTTCCTGCAAAATGACAAAATACTGCAGGGACAAGGTGAGGTCACCACTGGAGGAGACAGGACAGAGTCTGTGAGCTGGAAGGGAGCAGCAGAGGATATTACTGGCACATGCTGCTGTGGATTACTGTCAGGGCAGACTGAGCTGAATTGACACCTCCAACAAAAAAAGCGACAGTGCTACAGCTACAGAGTCTTTGAAATCCCTTCCTGTGAGCAGCAGCATTACCTCTTCCTCGCTCAGATTGGGCTCCAATGAGCTCTTCTCCCTCCGTGAGGCTGCCCTGATGTGAGGGATGCAGCTCTGCGTGGTGGCAAATGGGGAAGGCTGTGTGTTATCTGAGCTGCTGGCACTCCAAGTGATGTTGCCTAATCAGGTTATCTTTGGGTTTCACAGAGATGCAGAAAGAGGCCGGAGAGGAGCGGATCTATGGGAGTCTCCACCAACAAAGGATTTGGAGGCGCGGCTTTATTTGGTCCGTTTTAGGATTTCGTCCTGCAGCCCTGACACCTGTTTGCCACAAGCAGGCAAACCCACACGGTCTCCAGGATCAAAACCAGGTGATGGAGTTGTCAGCTGGCGTTTGGCTCAATCCAGGGCCTGCTCAGGAGCAGGAGCTCAGCCCATGGGAGGCACTAAGCTGGGACTGAGCTCCTACGAGGTGAGAGGTTCCCTTCATGTCCGTGGGATGGAAATGGCATGGGCTGGATTAAGATAACTTTGGGGGACAGGGAGGAAGGAGGGATTTTTGACATCATCCAGAACTTCTCAGGTGCAACTGCGCCGCTCCCTGGGAGCAAAGACCAGCTGTGGGCTGGTGAATAAAAGTAATTTTGTTCCCGAAAACCAGATATGAAAAGCAGCTCTGCTAATTCAGTGCAGCTTGAATTAAAGCTACTAAAACAATGCTGTGTGGAGCCTGTTCTCTTTAGTGTTTTGACAGCCATTTTGCACACACCTCATGACCATGGTTCCTCAGGGTGAAAAGTCACCCACGAGGCTTTCTTTTGGTGAGACCTGCAAGCCTGAGTGGGGATCAGAATGTAATTCAGCAGATTATTTAGAAATGTCACCCTTCTCAGGGTGCTCAGGTGCAACTTTTCATGTCATTATCAGTATCCACAAAATGCTGTCTGCTTTGAAAAGCATTCCCTACCTTAAAATAATAGAATTTCACCCAGGAATATGTAGATTTCAATAGTTCTTATCAACAAACTGCGAGCTTGCTAATAAGCACAAGAAACATGATGGATGAGAAACATGAGAAAACTCCAGCAACTAAAAGTTGTGAGGATTCATCTTTTCGAACAAGGATTCATGTTTGCAATTCCCATGAGTATTACCAGGATATAAATCCCAGCACATCAAGAGGGGAATATAACCCCTGGTGGTTTGGAATTAAAGGCATTTGGAGGGGTGCAGAGTCTCATCTTAAGACACAGAGTCACAGTGTGCATCTAAATCCCTGTACACTGGGACATGGATGTGTTGGGATCACAGTAATAGCAGTGATGATGCAGCTTGTTTGGGGCTTTTGAAACAGGCTGGCACAGACACGTCTTCCTAAATTAGAGATTTAAAATTGCAGGTGGCTGCTGCTTTCAGTTTTCATCCACCCTGTAACACTGGGGATGGTTTCACTAATACAGCACTTCCCAAATGTTTAGACCCCAGGTGTGCAAGAGTGTTCTTATTGATGAGATTTAAATTCTATTTTTTTTTTTCTGGTACTCCTAATGATGGGAACAAAGATAACTGCATCGGGTCATATCTTTCATTATCACACAATCTTTCTTTCTTCTTTGCATTATTGGTGATGGGTTTAATTTGTTTTGCAACGAATTTGCTGAGGTTGTACATATATTTGTGCACAGGGTATGTCCTTACCTTGAACCAGGATGGCAGCTTGTCTATCCACTCATGTGTGAACACTGTCTCCATGTGCACACTTGCACCTGCAGTCATTATTTTATCAGTGAGTATTAAGCTGTATTATTAATTTGGTTTTTTGGTGGGTTTTTGTTTGTTTGTTTGTTTTGTTTTGTTTTGTTTTTTTTTGTAGTGTGTATCTACATAGAATCATGGAGTTATAAAATTAGTCAGGTTGGAAAAGCCCTCGAAATCACCAAGTCCAAAACTTCCCCCAAGACCACCACTAAACCATGTCTCCAAGTGCCACATCTACAATTCTTTTAAATACTTCATAAGTGAAGACTTTTTTTTTTTTAATCTATGAAGAATTATGGAGATTCAGTGATTTTCCTTTAAGCTCAGGTCTACCAACACTCAAAGGTTTTGAGGTGAGAATCTCAGGATGGAGTGCTGTGTCCTGTGCTATCCAAAAGTCATCTGGGACTCACACAACATTTGCCTCTACTTTAAAACATCTGAAGTCTAAAGACAAATAAACACAGCATGAATTAAATGTAGATTTATTGTCCACGGTTTGCTGTGCAACAAGCAACAAAACAGAGACTTCCCTCCTAAAGGGACTGCAGGACGGCAAACCAAAGCACAGCCCCCTGAAAATGGAATAAATCCATCCCTAATCACTACCAAAGCCCTGAGTTTGCAGGAGATATTTCCCTTATCAAGACCTGTAGCTGGAGTCACTGATATGGGTAATTTCCCAGGTGTTTGCTTGCCAGGGAAAGGGGTCACCTCAGGGGGAAACCATCTCCTGGAGGATGAAGAGCTGTGACCCAACAACAAAGTAAGTGTAGGGAAAGGTCTGCCTCTACAGCAAAATGTTAAAGCTATTAAAATTCCAGAAAATGCCAGGGAGCTGGATTCACAGGACTCATCCAGCTGCACGTCCCTGTGTCTTACATGACATCCCTCTGCCTGTACCAGCTGCAGCCTGTGCCCTTATGGAAACAGCCCCAAAGTGTGTTCAGGAGGAGAGTGAGACTAGAAAAAGGCACTATCACTATTCAGGTTTGCTGAAATCAACACATGCCATGTTCCAGAAAATAAAATATAAGCTATGGAATATTATACTTTGATTTTTCTTCCTGTTTCTGAATGAGTTACTCTCCGAGTTATTCCTCTGTCATTTTTACTGCCTAGGAAAAGCCTGAATTTGCATTGCCCTTAAATAAGAACCCGCTGAGCAAAAATTTCCTATATAACCCTTGAAACACTGCAGAGTAAATTCACATTTTGGTATTTTTTTTTTCCCAAGTACTGAAACTGGAAACTTGGCCTTGGTAGTCCCACTCAGCCACTGCTGGCAGAGAAGCACTGCTGGGTGACATCTGTCATCCGCCACTGCTGAGCTCAAATATTCACTTCCTAGCAGCAAGACATGCTTTAAACAAACAAACAAAGCAAAGAAAAAGCCTTCAAAGTA
Organism: Vidua macroura; assembly: GCF_024509145.1. Lineage (NCBI taxonomy): Eukaryota > Metazoa > Chordata > Aves > Passeriformes > Viduidae > Vidua > Vidua macroura. The sequence continues at coordinate 4,200,376 of NC_071576.1, forward strand.
TTCTCCAACAGCAGTTCGAAACAGAGGTGAATTTGAAATAATTTGGTTTATTTTTTCAGCCACTCCTCCATCAAAAAAATTCCCATCAAGAACCACGTGAGCTGAGCTCTGCACAGATTAGTTGGAATTGCAATGTGAAAAATGTCAGGCAGCAATTCTGGTCTAATTGTGGTTTGCAGCACTTGTCCAGACAGAGGATTTTAGATGATACTTTAATCTAAAGAAAACACTTGATAGAAACATGGATTTTGACACCTAAAGAGAGATGTATAAAGAAGCAACGCCTTGAAAACTCAGCCAGAGAAATTCTAGAAATAAGGTAAATATTTTTAATGCTGAAAGTGATTAAGTCCAGTGACAGAAATTGAGCAAACTGGGGAACTGTCTAGCTCCTGAGGTCTTCAAATCAGGAATGGATATTTTAACATCACAGAATGGTGAACTTCACACTGATTTTAAATTAACAGGAAGATCCAGTTTGGGGTGAACAGTTTGTCAATCTAAGGACCACCCAGACTTCAAATGATGACTCCATGAAACCAAAGGGGTGCACAGGGCTCTGCCACTGCCTCGTGAGGTGGACCAGTTTGTCCCACAGCTCTAAAGCTGGGGTCAAAGATGGTTTAAGGACTAGACTTGTTTTAGGCTGAGCCTGAAGCTCTTGGGAAGCTCACTACACCAGAAGGACAGATAATATGTTAGGTAATAAAGGCTTCAGCATTTTCTGTTGAACCTGATAGCCCCATAAATACATCTGTTTAAACATTAAAAACTGGTCCTAAAAACACTTCTAAATAAATAAAAGCATACAAGCATTTCCATCATAGCTTCCTCTCGCATGTGTTCTAAATGTAACAAAAAACCCCCCAAAACCACACAAAAAACAAACAAAAAAAAGGAGGGGGAAAAAAGGGAAGACTACCTTCCCCTGTTTGGATATTACTGCATCCCCAAAAGTGAAGTAAAAAACCTGATTAGAAGGCAACAAAACAATTCCCATAGAGGACAAAAACCTCTGTGTATTTTAGGAATGGTACAAACCTGCTGTGGGTGAGACCGCAAGTGTTGACATGAGTGTGTTAGGTTGAGGTTTAGAACATCATTATTTGCTCTTATTTACCAAATGTCTTACCCACCATATTATCTGCCTTTTCAGATGTGTACTGCTTTTGATTTTTAATTGGTCTTATTTACCAAATGTCTTACTCATTAGACTATCTTCTTTTTCAGATGTGTCCCCGCTTTGAATTCGCTGTGAGGAGAACCAGTACATCAAACCAGCGACACACGAGGCTTTCTCGGCATCCTGGTGCCTCTGGGAGTGTCCAGCACCTCGTTTTGCCACTCTGCTGGCTTCACAAATGGAGCTTTGTCCCTTCCCTGCTCTGTGATTCAGCCTGGGAGATTAATGAGGCATTGACCATGATGGGGCTGAGCCAGAGACCCAGAGACTGCTTCCTCCACACTCTGCTGTCTGAATGATCACCCTTTTAAAAGAATAACTTCAGCACCCAAAGCTCTTTGTGACACTGCCCTGCTTTTCTTTTCTCCCCCGTGGGCAGCTGGTGTCATTCACCAGATTTCTGAGGCGTGGAGTCCACAGCAGAGCAGCAGAAGCCCCTGGGGGTGTTTGGTCACTCAGTGCTAAATAAATTCCCAATCTCCTGCTGGAGGAGATGCTCACTTTTGTGGGGATGATAAAATACGGTCCAAACAACGCAGAGAAGATGAGGGAGCCCATCGGTGGCTGCAGTGTCAGGGGCTGTCTCTGGAGCTGGATAACTCTCAGCATCTCCACAGGAGCCCCTGGTGGTATTCCCAAGCAATTCCCACCCCGTTGGGCAGAGCCTCTCCCAGGCACCCACCAGGCTGGAACCCCACAGCGTGGGCAGCAGTGAGGGGCAAAATCCCACTGGCTGTGGGATATTTCTCATTTAATCTCAGCTTTCTGAGTGTTCTTCACCTCTCATGATTTGAATTTGCAATTAAAGGCGAAAGGTGGGCACAAAAATGGCAGTTAACCATGCAGTAGGTTGGAGGTTGGATTTTTTGTTTCCTTGTACAATAAAATTCATTTTTCACTGAATAAAACCCAGCTGTTTGCACTGACTGCTTAAGAGCCCTCTAACATTTAACCTAAAAACCATCTCCAAGTGATAGTTTGCCCCAGACCTTCTGGTAGCTGAAATTCCACAAAGAATGAAGTTTTCGGGAAAGGATGTGATTTCCTAAAAGAATCCCAGTGCAGTCTTAAGGAAATTTAAAAAAACTATATAAATTTAAAAAAGAATAGAAATTATCAATAATTAAAATTCTTTAATTATTATATTGTTCAGAGTTTTTTTCATTATATTTGCATAGATCTCAATGCTCTACAAGCCTCTTCATAGTTTCATACCTCTGAAACTAGCAAACTGGTATTAGCAAAATATTTAATTTACTATTAATTCTAACATTAAATATTAAATATTATTAAACAATAATATGAAATACATGTAATATTTAATTTAATACCAAATGGCTAATATTACTAAGATACTAATTTAAAAGTAATATTGAAAATATTATTTTTAATATCAGCAAGTAAAACTAGTAATGTTTAATAAACATTAGCAATTCTTTAGTAAAAATTAGTAAATTTTAATATTACTAAATAAAAACTAGTAATTTTTAATATTATTTTAAAAAACACTCTGCTGCCCTATGCAAGCCAACATTACCAACAGCACAGAATAAAATCAGTGGCGGCAAGTATTAATATTTTATGTTTTACAATAATTCAAATTATCCTCTTTTACAAAAAAAACCTTGCTTAATTTACAGCCTGAAACAGGCTGAATTTTACCACATTTTGCCCTCATGTTGTTTCATCTCATAAAAGTGTCCTTAGCTCATGAGGAGCACCATGATGGAAACTGATGGCTTGAGGTGCAAACTTTGTCCTTTGGAGGGCACCAGCTGGGAAAAATCCCGAGGGAAAACCTTCTTGATAATGAGCAAGGAGAAAGAAAGGAGCAGCATCCCAGGGAGGAACTCATACTCTGACAACTTGGCCAGAGATTAAAAAGCAGAGAGGGAATTTTTAATGACCTGGAATGCTCTGGAAAATGTGCCTGGTGTAAGCACCCAGACATTGCAATAAGGAATGTGAAGCTGGTGGAGCCCAACTACTCTTGAAGCTCTAATGAAGAGAAAAAAATTAAGTGATGTTGTAGTGCTCCTTCACTCCATTTCTTAATTTTAATTATGCCTGGGGCAAACTTAAGAAGGAAAGCTTTGGTTGAGCTTCTGTGTGTCTCCTGAACTTTTTTTTCCTGGAAGAATGATCTCTGCTCATTTATCCTCTCCAAACCCTCTTGCCTTACACCATAGAATCCCAGAATGGTTTGGGTTGGAAGGGACCTTAAGAGTCCACCCAGTTCCACTCCCTTCCACTATCCCAGGTTACTCCAAGCCCATCCAACCTGACCTCCAGCACCATCAGAGCTGTATCAATTCCCCTCAGAATTTAGACCCTCAGTGCCCTCTATCAGTTTGGAACCCTCTGTTTCTCCATCACCTGGAAAGTTTGGGCTGAATTCATAGAATCATGGAGTCACAGACTATCCTGCACCTCCAGTGCAGGGCCTGACCTCAGATCCCATCCCCATAATTCCACAAAATGTGACTTAAGCAGGTGCCTGGTACAAAAAGGAGAAGAGCAAGGACTGTGTTTCCCTCAGTAGATTCAGAAGTTCCACCTTAAAGGGTCACAGCTCTGCTGGACTTTTCTCCCATTGATTTGCCTTTCCTTACCAGGAACTTGTAACAGGATTTCCTGCACCTATAGAGCCACTTGCTGGAGTCCATCACCCAAGGGCAGGAAGATGACAACTTTTTAAAGTCAGAAAATCAGAAGGAGCCCACCTGGCCTCCAGCAGAACCAATGAAAAATTCCCTGGCTTGGCATCCAGAATCCTCATCATCCATCCCTGCCAAATCAGATCCCACACATCCATCTCATTTAAAGGGGATGCCTCAACTCGCATTTTAATCTTACCTTTCTAAAAATCCAGCTCAGAGCAGAAGCTGAAGGTGTTTTGTAGGGCTGAAGACTGAGGGTGTTATAACAAAAGCACCAGGACCCCGACACCTCAGAGAGGGCAGCACTGACCTGCCCAAGAGCTCTAGATAGATTATAAAGGTTTCTTGTGGACATTTGACCATGAAGGTGCTTGGCTTTTCTTCCCACTACCAGCTTCTTCCCTAAGCCCTAGCATTTATTGAACTCTCTTTTCTTACAAGGAAAGAAAAAGAAAAAGTAAAAGAAAAAGAGAAAAAATTGTACAAAAAAATAAATCCTGCTTTTGTTCTGGATAAAACTAGGTCAGCGTTTTCCATCCCCACTGTCAGTTTTCTGCAGTGTGTTTCAAACAAAGCCTCATCATTTCAGCAAAAGGTATTTATAAAGTGATCTTTGACAAAACAATTGTATTTTTTTTTTTCCAGAAAGGCTTTGGCATCTGTCACTGCCAGGAAAGATTTAAGATCTAGGTAGAATTTTCATCTCTCAGAATAACTTGGCCTATATTGACTAGAACTAATAGATCTGATGTTTTAAAACCCCTTGTGCAGCAAAGCACTGTAAATTGCAGCTGTTTAGAAATTTCCTTCCTTCATAGAAAATCTACAGCAGGAAAAGTATAAATGTTTCCAGGATTTATTTTCACCTGGCACCCCCACAACCCCCCCAGTTCTTTTGACTCAGAGACAAGAATATAGTACCACAAGGAAGCTGGAAGATGCCAAAAATAGTACCCCATGGGACAAAGAGGATGCCAAGAGCACAGACTACTGTGGACAGGGGGCATGACAGAGGTTTTGCTCAAATAAATGAGAGACTATTTTCAGCAGAAATAGGGAAAACGACATATGTTTTCAGTTCTTCCTAATTTCAACCAAATGGTAAACCCAGACCTTCTTCTACCCACATTTCAGTGCAATTAGTCACAGGAAAAAAATTAAAAAAAAAAAAAAAAAAGAAAGAAAAAGTGACACTTGGAATTTATAAATTAAGAGAAAAATATCTGTAATTTTCTTGCCATCTTTTTCAACCTGCATATAACCAGGGCTAGTTAAGGCTTATCATGCACACACAGAGTATTCACTCCAGGGCATTTACTCCATTGTGGGGACAGGTAACCCACTGCCAAGGCAATGTCTCCACTTACCCCACTTCCCTCTTCATTAGGAATTTGCTGTGACTCCAGGAGTCTCAGAGCTCCTCACCTGTTCAATAAAAGGGATTTGGAAGTATAAGGTGCAGCTGGGGCATGCACTTGGCATCAGTTCTCCAGTCAGATCATCCCCTAAAAACAAATATATGAGAGAACCATCCACCTTTCATGCATAGAACGAGCACAGAAGATCTTCATCGGGGACAGAGAGAACAAGAAAAGGACTGAGGGGCCCAGAGCTCACTTAGAGCCTGATGTCTCATCAATAAAACTGGAATACAGGACTGAGCAGCAAGATGGGAAGCACTGGAAAGCAAGGATGTGCACAAGGGACAAGCACAGGAAAAACAGGAGAGGGGTGGAAGATCATAGGGCTGAAGTCAAGGGGTTTATCTGAGGAAGCATCAGCGAGGGCATCACCATTTTCACAAAGGTTCTTGGACTGAGTCAGAGAAGATGGAGAGAGAGAGGACACACAGAGGGAATTTCAGGACATCCCACAGTTCTGGAAAGCAGGCTGGAGCCAAGACAGAACCATAAATTAGTTAATCCCAAAAACTTCAAGTGAATCTGTCCTAAGCCAAGCCTGCCACCAGAAGGAATTCCTGCAGCCCTCTAATAGCTCAGCACTGCTCACAGTAGCCATGGCACATCCAGCAGAAGAGAGAGGTAGCCAGTAAATCAATATTATATCAGAGCCCAAAGTCCACCTGAGTCTGATTCACCTGAAAAACACAGTTCCCATGTCTTCAAACACAGCCAAATTCTTTACAGGAAAGAAAGTCTTTGCTTCCCTGGGTGTTGTGAACAAGTAAGTAAGTCTAACAAAGTCCAAACACAATTTGGCAGGATGTAACACTTGTTGGAGATAATCCTACCTGCTGAAATTTCCTTTTAACCTCAGTGAAGACTCTGGTAGATGCTAAGTACAATCAGGACAGATACCAGTTCTCTCCCACTGGAAAGCAGAGTGAACAGACTTCAAAATATTTTTCTTTCATGTCACATCAGCAGAGGAAAACTTCTAGAAATAGTTACTTTGGGCTTTTTCTCCTGAAAAGTTCCCTGGGTGATTTTGGCTGTGGTAGGTTCCCCAGAGTAGTAACGACATCACTGTTAATAATATAACATATACATAACCCTGAGAGCATTAAATTCAATGTTCTAGGTTACACTGTGTGATCCTTGGGGTGTCCTGTGCAGGGCCAGGAGTTGGACTCGATGATTTTTGTGGGTCAGCTCAGGATATCCTATGAATGATTCTATGAATTCAGCCCAAACTTTTCAGGTGGTGGAGAAACAGAGGTTTCCAAAGCAAGGGGATTGCAGATCCCCACAGCAGGAGTTGGTCTGATTTCTTCTGAATCCACGGTAGGTTAGGAAGGACCACAGGCAAAGGTGTTCTTGATACTTCTTGTCAGTTAAAATCCCCTCGCTACAAGTTCTGCCTTAACACTCATCTTGAAAATGGCTCTCAGGTATTACAGGACGGGGATGACAGTTGTGGTCATCTGAAGATGCAAACAGAGATTCCCAAGACCCCACAAAAACATTTTCTGGAAATGCCCATTGTGTTTATGAAGTGTTTATTCAACTTCAGATAAAGGTCTGATCATGCACTAATTGCAAATTTTGTTGCAAGCCAGCGTGAGTTCCCTGATGATTAAAGGACTGATAGTTCTGTTATTAATTATCATTTCTAGCATGGAAGGCTGCAGTGTGATTCCCTCTGCAGAGGTAGGTGCCATCCATACGCTCCTGAAGAAGCATCCCTGGCCTTGGAAAACTTAGAAATCTAAACAGACAGTGCAGACAAAAGAACTACCATTATCTTCCTTTTCCAGATGGGGAACTGAGGCACAGAGAGATTAAGTGACTTGCCAACATCTGTGGAAGAATGGAGGATTAAACCTTGATCTCCTGAGTCCAAGTCTGGTGTTCAGTCACCGGACCAGCCTTCCTGCTCCTGCTAATGTGTTATTGCTCTCATCTGCTCAGTGGTTTTTCCTACCCACTCCTACCTAATCCCTTTTCAAGGTAGCCCTTGAGGGACTGTTACTTATGTGGGTCAGGGCTGGATACAGCCATGCCAGAGAGGGACACACTCTTTTTGTCCTGTGGGCACCACTGGCCCAGCTGGCAGGTGCCACTGCTGGGTGGCATCACAGGAGCAAGGACTTACAAAGTCATTTCTACTTCCAGGCAGGAAAACCTGCCATGAAATCACTGGGCAGCAGGGAAAGAGGAATCTGATTGCCATGCATCTGCAGTTCCCATCCTAATGAAGCAAAAAAGCGTGTTCATGTAGGAAGAAGGGTTGTAAGACAAGAAGAAAAACGTCTTGAAAGACGAATATTTGGATCTCTGGGCTCTATCAGTATTTATTTCTTGGGCTGCAATACCACCTGCAGGCCCCAGACCAGGGCTGGACGCTGCAGAGAAAAGAGGGTTTTACAACCAAAGGGGGCAGGTCCCAGCCCTCAGGCTCCATGGGAGCCTTTCTGATGGATGGGGAGGGCTGGGATGATGCCCTGCACACACCACTGGACACACACACAACCCCCCAGACTGCACAGTCCAAACCTATCCCATCAAAAAAAAAAAAAAAAAAACCCTGCGTGGGGGAGGCCTGCAAGGGAAAGAAGTCTGAAAACAATCCTTGAGGCGCAACGCCGCAGGCGTTCCCGAATAACCAGGTAACAACGCTGTTTCCCCGTTTGCCACAGGTCAGGGCTTTGTGCTCCGCTGAGAGGGGCTGCCCCACTCCCCCTGCCCGTGTCCCCAGGGGGGTGAGGGCGGGGGTGTCACCGCCAGGCCCTGTCCTCAATGCCTGTCACCCCGATTGCGGTGGGCGAGAGATCACAGGCGAGCGGCGGGATCTGCTCAGGAGGCATCAGATGGCGTCGGAGCAAGGGTAATCCAGTTATTTTTAGAGAAGTTTTTCCACTCGGAGATCATACACGCTGCAGATCACAGAAACACATGCGAGCATGAAATTTCATTTTTAAGAATTCTTTTCCCGGGGCTTCCCCTGTAAAGTGGCAGTGAATGGGAAAAGCTACAATCATGACAAGACAATTACAGAGGGTTTTTTTGCTAAGCATGAAACTTAGGGGGAAAAAAAAATGTTTAGGGAAAGGGAGAAGGATGAAAAAGCAACTCACAAGAAAAGTCATTTTTGTCCACTTGTCTTGTTCCACTGAAGCAGAATTAGACATCATGTCATGTAAGTGATTTTAAAATAAAAATTGGCTTTAAAGTACCTGAGAAAAATAAGCAAATGTTTGAGTCAGAACTGCTTTTCCTGGTTTGGCTCTTTTAGTGACACAGTGTGTATGCAAATGGGGAAACAGCCAGCACCCTCCTAAATGCTGCAACACACACACACACTCTTGTGCTTTTAGCATGAAAAGACTGGGAGACATACATTAGGATGTGTGGGCTTACAGTGAGAAAGCAGGAGTGATAACTTTGATGTTCTTTTTTTAATAAAAAAAAAAAAAAGGTGAAAAGACAGAAAACTGCGAATTTTTTTTCTCTTCTTGGCAAAGCCCCCCAGGAAAGAGCTAGCATGGAAAATGGATCCCCTCTCATCTTCTGGAGAGGCAATTCCTCCCCTTCCAGCCTGGGTTCACCGCCATGGCTGTGCTGGGGAGCGCAGACGCTGCGTGTCTGAGCCCTGCTTAGCCTGTGGATAAACACAGAGGTTGTCTTCTACAACGGGCAGCCACAGAAAACTTCTTAACGAGCAAATATTCCCTGCAAAATAAATAACAATCCTGCATCCAGAAATGCTAAGACAGAACCAGTTTGGTGTTGGCGAGAAATGCGCGATCGCCGCCACAGCGATGGTCACAGAGCTGGGAATTTTCCTCTGGAGGAGGCTTCTAACTTAAAGGTTCTCATTAAACCAAGTCCCTTCTTGGTGCAGGTATCTTCTGATGCAGCCACAGCTGCTGAGAGGTTTCCACAGCTGCCCTATTCATCACTGCAGTGTCCCGGTGGCTTTAAGTAAGGAACAGAGGTCCTGGTGAAAAAACAACTCATTGATTCACAGCAGAGGGAATCAAGACATTTAGAAATTGGTCTGAAACTTTTCAGCTGTCCTTATTCAAGGGGCAGGTGGTTTAGCACAGATCACCTAAGAGGAAAATGTCATAAAGCAGAAAGTCTAAGATTTTACCTTGATTTTGTAGCATTGCAGCATCTCTTTGGGTGTCTCATCGCTCCATCAGGCAACGCTCAGCTCCACTCAAAGGTGGGAGCGACACGCTCATCTCCTCCAAGTCTAGAGACAACACAACAAAATAATTTGTCAAATTGTCAAAACTCAACAGACAGGGTAGAGGAGCAGACTGGGGAAATTTGGATAGACTGCGCCTTCACCCAGTCCTAATCTCACCACTGGAGGCTGTAAACATGATGGGTAAAGTGACAGTCTGGCTACAAATCTGTCTGGCAGCTTCATTAGACATCTTTCGCCTGACTGATTAAACTGCATTTAAGACCCACTTTCATTTTTTCAAGTCTTTTGTTTAAATTAAAAGGTCATGTTTTCGAGCGAGTGATCCGCTGCCCTCTCCAGTCTCCTGCCACAATACAGTTACATTACTACGAGTGTTGCACAAAGCGCTCTGAATAAGATCCACAGACACCAACAAATGTCGCAGCCAGCAGAGGCTACAGAAAGGGGTTTTTGTCTGTTCGTTATGTGCCACAGCAGGGAAACGAGCTTGAAAAGTCCCCCAGCCTCAAACTTGGACTATTTCTGCTGTGCACTGGAGGGCTTGCAAAAAGCACTCGCTACTTTTGCAGATTTTTTTCAAGCAGCAAACCAGGTTCGCCCGGTGCGTCTCGCTCCACCTCGCTTTTGCTGCTGCTTTTCCACTCGTGAACTGAGATTTTTTGATGGTTAGACACAAAAAAAAAAAAAAAAGAAAAAGAAAAAGACCCAGGACCTGGGATTTGGGGTCTAATGCTGCCAAGTGCTGAGTGCCATCTGTTCCCACTGGCTCCAGAGCTCCCAGGATGGGGCCCCGGCACGGCGGAGCCTGACGGAGCAGGGCAGCTCTCCAGAAGATGTAACTCGGCATCTTGGGAGCGCTCCCAGTTTACACCTCAGAGTGTCTGGCCCGCAGACAGACCACACTTAACCTGTCACCCCGCAGCCAAGTGCTTGCCTCAGCTCCCAGAAAACAGCACTCCAAACTGGGAGAGATGTCCTGGCTGTGTTTGAGATTTTGGTGTGCTTTCTTTCTCACTAAATCCACTCCCTTATTATCAGTGATGGTCTCTTCTCGCAAGTAACAAGTGATAGGATGAGAGGAAACAGCCTCAAGTTGTGCCAGGGGAGGCTTAGATCAGATATTAGGAAAAAATTCTTCATCTAAAATGTTGTCAAGCAGTGGCACAGGAGCAAGGGATTTAAAAGCCATGTGGATGTGGCACTTGGGGACACGGGTTAGTGGTGGCTTTGGCCACTTTTGGCTTCGGTTGGACTTGATGATGTCAAATTTATTTTCCAAACTGAAGGATTCTCTGATTATCTGTGCTGGGAGGTGATGGTGCACTGAGCACTGCACTTACTGATGGCATGCTGATGTCAGTCTAAAAAAGTCCCCCAACCTCACTTGCACCTTCCCAAAGGTTTTTGCTGGATAGAGAGAGCACAGAGATGAATTGGAGGGTCAAGACTTGGAGCAGCCAGTCCTGAGGAGAGCGAGGGCTGAGTTGTCTGCTCCTCTCAGGTGAAAAGAAGAAATCAAGGGAGTTGAACAAAAGGACTAAAACCAAGACACTGGGTCACTGCCCCAGAGGAGTCCCTGCTTCCTGCTGAGAAGTTTAACTCCAGCATGAAGGGGTCAGCTCAGTGCCTTGCACAAGGGCCCACTTTTCACCAAGGGGATGTAAAAGCTGACTAATTTTTACGATATAAAAAGAGCCTTTGACAAGTGCTCCGCTACAGAGGCCTGTACTCTGACCTGCTGTGACCTGCTGTATTCCCTAAACTGCAGTTCTCTTAATTGAGAACATTATAAATGTGACTTAATAAACTGAACTGGAGCTTGGATTGCAATATCCAACGTGTCTCATCCTGAGTCTTTTTTTGTAAAGCACATTGCATTGGAACTTAGGTTGTACACAAAAATGTATTTAGTCGAGGGTTACTTCCCTTCTCTTTCAGGTCCAATTAAATCCTCAATAATTATTGAGGTTTCCAGAAGTGGTGGTGATATCAGAATCTCCCAGAAACAGCTTTTCCATTGGATTGCATTGGGATTCAGCCTCTAACAAGCACGAGTACATAGTGATACTGCAAAAACAGGGTTGTTTTTGCTGTCTACTTATTGCCAGGATCAATAGCTGGTTAGGTAAAACATCTACATTATTACTCTAAAATCAAACTGCCTTTTCTGACCCACTGGCACAGAAGTTGTTGAAATCCTGCAGTGTAACATTTGCTGTAGGACTACGTTTCTCTAATTGATGTTCCCAAGATCCACATGCAGGTATTGACAGAAGAATAGACCCTTTAGCATCTAAAAGTAAATCCTTGACATTTCTGTCTCAAGCAGAAAGTCCAATTATTCTCCTTTTGCTCTGTTCCCCAGTCAGAAATTTGAAAGGCAGAAAAAAAAATCCAGAGTACAGAGTAAAATTTTCCAATTTGTATGGATTGCTGTAAGAGTAGCAGTAAGTAAGAATATTTTGGATACCAACAGGGCAAAAGCAGCATTTAATGCTTGCTTCTGTAAGGCCTGAGGACATTTTGCTGTTGAGTGCTCATTTATAAAAAGTGAAATTAGGTAATTTTTCTTTCCCAAAACCTAAGAGAAGTGGTTCTGAATGTCCCCTTTTCTTTACTTCACACAAGCTGAGTTTTTTTTCACAACTAGCTGACTATGAATAGGCACAACAATTCCAGTAAGCCATCCATTTCCACTGCCAACAATTATATCAGTTTTCCAGGCCCTTATGTGTCATTTAATACCTACTTTCATAAAGGAAGAGATGAAAAGAACAACTACAATAAGATGCAGTTAATTATGGATATGTTTAGAAACAGTCTAATGAATAATAAACAACGTTTTATTTCCCCCGTCTATGACACAGTGGCAAATAATTAAGAATCAAAAGAATTCAAAGTATTAGGTAACAATCAGAAAACTTGTGCAAGATTTTTTTTCTGCTCGAGTTTAATTGGTTCATTGTTCCCATGAACTATAAACCACGGGGTTGATAGCGGTGCTAAAGTTTGCCTCTATAAAGGAAGATTAACATATTCGGGAACTTTACCCTAATCCTTGTTTTGCGTTAACTCAAGCAGATTGGATTAGTAATTCTTACCTACCACCCACTAGAAGAAAACGGGTTTCTTTTCTCAGACAACTGCCTGCATTGTACCTCCGTGTGCATTATCTGCACTGAAAGCGTTCTGCAGAAAGAAATGATGTGAAGTGAAAGGGAAAAGGGTTTTACACTGCGATGGCAAGGAACAATCGCTGACGTGGCAGAGCCTGAACTCTGCTGAAAGGTTAGACCTGTTCCTGCCCAGCTCATGTGCTGCTATTTCAGGCAAAATGAGAATAAGCCTTCCCTGAACGTCTAATTCAGGAAAATAATGAAAACTAAGCAGAGTTGATTTACGGGATGTGATTTGGAGGCTGTTGGGGTGAGCTTGGAGCAGCCCAGAGAGGGAGCAGAGCTGGTTTAGTGGTCAGGCTCTGCTGAGAGTGTCTGCTAAGGGTGGCACTGCAAACCCACTGGGTTCCCAAGTGCCCAGCTCAGCCAGGAGCAGGGGGGCAGCTGCTGTGGGAATCACCCCATCCTCGTGGTCTTCCCTGTGCATGGACCCTGTTCAATTTGGACCAACCACAAATACCACTGTAGCCCTGGGCCCACGGAAATATCCCTCTGCAGAGTTAGATCCAGCAGGTCTTTTCCATCCTGCTGATATCCTGTTTTCACTGCTTAGAATCAAAGAATCACAGAGTGGTTTGGGTTGGAAAGAACCTTAAATTTCATTCAAATCCAACCCCTGCCATTGGCAGGGACACCTTCCACCATCCCAGGTTCCTCCAAGCCCTGTGCAGCCTGGCCTTGGACACTTCCAGGGATCCAGGGGCAGCCACAGCTTCTCTGGGCACCCTGTGCCAGGGCCTCACCACCCTCACAGGGAAGAATTTCTTCCCAGTAACCCATCTAACCCTGCCAGTTTAATTGCCTGAACAAAGTCCTACTTGTTCTGAACTTAGAACATTTTCACCTCAGGAAAGAAATTGCCATTACCTGTTCTGTCTGCAGTTACTTTGCTCCTATTTTATTCCTCTTTCAGAGACTGTAATCCAGACTCTGCTACTCCTTCTCCTAAAAAGAAAAGAATTATTCCTTTGCTCCAACAGGAGCACAACAAGATCCCAGTGAGGGAGAAACCCTAACACTGACATGATGGCCAGCAGAAAGACTTGAAACCATACAGGTTTTTGCGAACCTTTAAAGTCCCAGGCATCTCCCAGATGCTTCACTGGGGAAAATCATCTTGAACCCACTTAGCCAGACTCTTTCCATTACTCATCAACAAGTTATGCCAGGAAATTTGAGCCCTCTTGGAATAAGCAGAATCAAACTCTTTGCACAGTATTTATGAGCCCCAGCTGAACTCAGGAGCTCCATGGATCACGTTCACACAATAAATGGACCAAAACATGAAGGGCCATGGAGGAGCTCAATGCAAATGATGGTTCCTGTCTAAGCTTCATCCAACCACAGAACTGTGAAACTCCCACAAAATGTGGCAGCAGCACTTTGAAGGAAATGCCAAGATATAGAGAGGCAGCTCTTTGCTTTCTTGTTGGTGCTGGTGGCTTCTGCACCTCACTAGAGCCAATGATCTTCCCATAACCATGGCCAAAAATCAATTAATATTTGGGTGGTTTCTTTCTTTTTTTATATTAAGCAGTGATTGTAACTTGGAACGGCTTAAAAACATTCAGTTGCCAAGGGAATAGGAAGTAGAGTTATCAAATATATGTGCTCTAAACATTGGAAAATATTTAGCACAAGCTCAACTACAGAGATTAGTTTTGTGCTAAACTACAGGGAGCAACAACAGGGATTTTTGGGGCAAAAAACAATTCCACCTGTTAGCTGTATGCCAAGGAGACAGCTGGCTAAAACACGGCCCATTTTAACCTGGATTTCTGATTGGACTTCAGTAGTTATCAACAAACCCCATTGACTTGGTAGTTGTCAATAAAACCCATTTACTCCTGCTCATTAGCAGACAGGGATCTTAATTAACTCTGCAGCTAGGAATGAAAGAGAGCTCCTTGAAGAAACTCCAGGTATTTCCCCATCCTTCCAGCCCAGTGTTTGGGGACAGCAAGAAAACCCCATGGTGCCCCAAGGGTTCCACAGAATTTGAGACACTCCAGTGCATTTCCCAAGGGAAGTTTGGGGGGTTTTCATATCCATGAACCACCTTTGAGCTTTGCACTGCTACCCCTTGAAATCTTTTCCTTCCTGGGAAAAAGGAATATTGCTTCTGCCACATCAATTAATGAAAAATGAGGAGCGGACCAATAAATTACTTAGATGCTTTGTAGTGCTGTGAGAGCTGCTGGTACGAATTTTTCACCTTCTTCCTTTCTCATGGTTTTCCACCAAGTTGTGCCAAACGCACTGCGTATTGCTTACCGTTTGGGATTTTATGTAGGGGAAAAAAAAAATAAATAGAGTCTCCAAGTACTAATTTCAAACTGTTGTAGTGAACTCTCCCTTTTTTTATTACATAATAGAGCCTTTTGTCCTCAGTTTTCCATCTGTTTGGTAAGCATTTTTCACTTGAAGACTCAATTAGGACAAAAAAACCCCACACAATCATTCAATTCAAAAATTAATTTGGAGATCAAGGGACTGACTTAGGCCTATACCAGTGACTAAAAGCGATTCAGGCTTTGTCACATGATCCAAGAGAACTGAGCAACAACAGTTTAGCTGCTTTAATCCTGCTTAATTTGAGTGCAAAGAAATTCACATGTGCTACTAAGAACATTTTGGGAGTACACTGTGTCCATTTTACTGGGTCCCCACATCCAAAGATTTTGTTTCATTGAGAGCTCATGACATCCTTGATTAGCAGCCCCCGTGCAGACAAACGAAAAGCACACGAATTTGCAGAGACGGAGAGAAAACTACTCAGAAAATATCCTGCTGAGGAAGAGGTGGTTTCAGACAACACATTTTACAAGCAGGAGTGACAGCAAAACCAGCACCTTTTAGGGGTTTTGGAAGGGAGGCAGGTCCCAGGGGCTGTTTAAAAGACACATACCATCAGCAATCCAAAGAGTACATTGAAAGAAATAATAAAAATATGCCAGGACTTTGAAATACGCAACTTACTAGTTTTATAACTTCTTTGTGCATTTTGCACAGGTCATTAGCAGAGAAATGCTGCTCTCTCACCACCTGGCACGAGTGTGTGACCCCCCAGGGCCAAGCCACGGGGTGTCAGCCCGCCAGAAGCTTGGCTACAGCCTATTCCAACGGGGACAGCCAAGGAAACTTTCATTAGAGGGAGGAAAACTTTCAAAAATCCCATCCGGCAAACACACGCGCACACACGTACCCGCTCCCTCTCTAATGCCTTGTGTGCTGGGTTTGGAAGAACTTAATTAAAGCCAGTTGTGAAATTTCCAAGGGAAAAAAAAAAAAAAAACCAAAAAAACCAAAAAAAACAACCCTAATCCTTTACAGTAAATGTGCTGTGATTGTTCTATTCACCATTCCTCTCCCCCCTGGACTGGTCTCACGATGAGACAACAAAATCTGAGAGATCAAAATGCTGAAGTGAGCCGTGCTTGCTTCTCATCCTCCCTTCAACAAGAGAAGTGGAGGGGCTTGAACTGCTTCATCCAAGTGACGAATCTTCCCCGAGAGAAACCTCCTTCCAGTGCCTTAAGAGGCTCCAAGAGAGCTTGGACAAGGGCATGGAGTGACGGGACAGTGGGGAATGGCTTCCCACTGCCAGAGGGCAGGGTAGGAAGGGACATTGGGAAGGAATATGAGGGTGGGAAGGGGCTGGCACAGGTTGCTCAAAGAAGCTGTGGCTTCCCCATCCCTGGAAGTGTTCCCGGCCAGGTTGGACGGGGCTTGGAGTAACCTGGGATGGTGGAAGGCATCCCTATCCATGGCAGGGGGGTTGGAACTGGGTGCTCTTTCAGGTGTCTTCCAACACAGGCCATTAAATGATTCTACAAAAACCACCCTAAGAATCATAAAATCATTTAGGTTGGAAAGGGCCTCTGAGATCATTGAGTCCAACCATTAGCCATGTCCCAGCAGCTATTCTTCCCAGGAACGTGATGGCAGAGGACAGCTTCTGGTAACGGACTTGCTTTGCTGTCTTGACTGCAAGAGAAATGCAACACAAAGGTATAAAATCTTTTCTTCCAACCCCTTCAATCCCTGCATGTCTGGTGAGTTCCTTGAAGTTGTGTGGAGTCTGTTGTAGCCTACTGTTTAACACAGAGAGGACAAAACTGTTTAGTCTTCAGATGAAAAAATAAGTGTGGTGGAGAAAGAGGATGAAAGTGGGGTGAGAAACCCAGAGAAAATTCCTGAGCAGGAGCCCTGCAAGGCAGGACACAGTCTTGGAGCTCTGTGCTCCAAGGCAAAATTGCTCCTTTCCTGCTGCCCTGCTGGTACCTGGACTCTCCAAACCTGTCTTTTCAGGTCTGTGATTTGTCTGGCTGTGAAGATCCCGATTTTCCATCAAATCTGCAGGTGCAGATGGAATCCCACTTCCAGCTCTCACAGGGCAAGCACCATAGGCAGACAGAATCATAGAATGCTTTGGGTTGGAAAGGACCTTAAAAATCATACAGTTCTAACTCGCTTTCCATGGGCAGGGATGGAGATTGAGCGTGGAGAAGCCTGAAGGGCCTCTTTGCCTTGATTTACAGCTACATCAGGACCTGTGGCATTTTGGGACCAAGCGCCCTGCCACAGCCTGGACAGAAATCAGCTCATTTGAACCACAGCCCTCCAAAACGCTGGAAGGTCAATTAAAGACACAACCAGAGAGAGGCCGCGAGGGCAACGATCCCGCGGCTCTGGTGTGGGGATGGAAGCTGCACAGAAAGGTCTGTGTCGCAAACCCAACTCGTTCAGCATCAAAGGGGGAAGGAATAACAAGCAAATCTTGCCCTCCTCCCCTTCCCTGCGCCGTGTGTTTTATCCAGTCGGAGCGGCGGTGCTGGCGCGGCGCCAGGGATCTCTCCGATAGATCCGAGCCGAGCTGATTAAGAAATGCAACCGAAGTAATTAATGATGGGGGAGGACTGAACCGATGGCAGAGCTGGGATCTGACTCGTTCTCTGCCATGGTTAACCCCAGAAAGAGTCAATTAGAGCGGGACTTCCCAACCTTTTGCCACAGACGCTCTCACTTTCAATTAAAATGCCTCGCCAGGAGCCCCGAGCTGCACGTTGGAGCCAGCAGGCTGCCCTGAGCATCAACCTCCCCAGGCCTTTGTAGTTTCTGACCATATTCCTCTGCCACGCCGGTTTTTAATTTGTAAAAATATTTGTCTGTATTTCACCCAGGCTTTCAGGCAGGTTTCAGCTCTCTCTGCGCTCTGTTCAACACCCTGGACAAGGTTCCAGCCTCTCCAGTACCAGCAATGGCACTTTGAATTTCAGGACAGGACGTGGCTCTGCCTGTGAAAAGGTCGTGCTGTTGGTAAGGTCCTTGTATGTTAATGCTGGGTCAATATTCTGGGCCACTGTAGAGCTCTGGAAGTTTAGTTCTGTCTGGATGGCTGCAGGTTTGCCCAGGTTTGGAGGTGTTGAAGCTGATTTCAGCCTCCTGGATTCATTATCAGTTTGGTTCAGCTGTTGTGGCTAAATTCACTAACAGCTCTAGCCATTTTCCCTCAATGTAGAGCAAAGGAATGAGCTAGGAAATCTAGGCTGAAAACCCAATTTATCTGTTCTCTCTTGCATCCTTTGTGTCAAAACAATAACACGAGATACTTGCAAAGGAATCTTTTTAATTTCTCAATATAATCTACTTTTCTCTTTTTTTGTGTCTTGGAAGAACTCTGTGTAACAGAACAAAACTCAGTTCACCCCAGCAAGTCCAAAAAACTCAGAAGCTTCAGACTTCTCCTGACTGGCTTTAAAGGAGACTCTATTCTTTAACAAGTGGGAATAGTTTTTATTTAAACTATTAAAACCATTGTTTTTATTTAAACTATTTAATTGTTTTTATTTAAACTATTTAGCTTTAGTTTATGATCACATAGAAAGACCACACTGTACTGAGCATCAGCATCATAGTGGAGAGGTGGTATCTTAAAATTTTTCCTCCATTTTGGTCCAAACATAACCACCCTAAACCCCCAAAGTGATGAATATTTGCCCTATCAGTGGAGACACACACAGATTTAGTCACTTTCCCCACACCTTTTAACATAAAATCAAGGTTAATTTCCATGACAGTCTTTTATGATCTGCATCTCAACTGGAGAAGACATTTTCCAGCCCAGAGGGCAGAGGCTTTGCTTTGTATTGTCAAAAGTAGCAAGTTCATGTCCTGTGGTGAGGGTCACATTTTTTATAATAAACCCTTCGTATCCTCTATTATCTCCTTGTTAAATGGTTCACTACATTAATTATCATTATCATCCAATATATTTTGCACTGAATGAAAATATGTCACCAATGGTTTTGGTTGAAGAAGCAAAACATAATATACCATTTTATGAGTAATTTTCACGAAATTTTGCATGCATCCAGATCTTGTGAGGTAGGGAACACACTTTGTTTGAACTTTATAGCCTTCTCATTCAGTTCTCATTAATAGTTTTCCCTTTAGTTCTCAATAGGTTTCTCTAGCATTGAGGGAACAGTATCAGAGCCCTCCTGTAGCTAATTTAATATCTGTAAATTTCCATGGCTGATAAGCAACAACTGTGCAGACGAATAGAAAAATAAAATGTTGAATGTGGGAGCAAAAAAAAAAAAACCCCACCAGTGAAAGTGGAGTCTGCAAGATGCTATGAAGTGATAATCATTGCAAAAAGTTTGGCTTTGTCAGGTAAAATCAGTAGCAGAACAGTGAGTAATAGTTGTCCTCTAAAAGTAAATAAAAAATTTAAATTTGTTTGTTCCTTTCAAAAATCATTCTCTTAATAGGTAGAAATGCTCTCTTGTGGAGTTTTTCACCAGCCCCTGTTCTGAGCTGTGCTCAAACACATCCCCAACTCTCTAAGGGAAGAGACAGATGTGTTTCCTGGACCAAGAGATCATTTTCTACCACACCTTTCTCTCTCCCAAAGCAAGGCCCTGGCCCACACTCATAACTCTACTCCTCTCCTCAACACAACCAAAAAAAAAAACCCAAAGCCACTTGGCCCCTTTCAGTCCTCCTGCCTTGCATTTCACAACTAATTTCTTGCAAAACCTTTACATCCCTCTCAGAACTTCGTATGATACAGCAGCTCCCCCACATCCTCCTCACCTCCCACAGCCTGAAATCCAGCCCCTGTGAAGATGCTCCTGCCCCTGTGCTGCTTCTCCTCCCCCTTCTGCTTTTCTAACAGCACAGTCTGGGGTTGTGTTGGGATGAAGTGATGCCCAACCCAACTGCTGGGGATGAGCAGCGTCCAGAGCAGCCCCCTTGTGGGAAATGAATTTGTAGAAATTTTTACAAGTTTAATAGAAGGTTTACATAGCGTGTATTTGTGTACAAAGTGTATATTTTTTATAAAAAAGACTAAACACTTCAGAGAAATAGAACTATGGAAGATGTATTGTAGTAAGACTTATGAGGGGAAATTTTAGATGATTAGTTTTAAAACATTTACAACATAGTGTAGCTAAAGCTGATAAGCCATGAAACACATATAGTGTATTATAATCAAAAAATAGTTAAGTTTCTAATTGTGATAGCTTAAATTATAACATCTGTATTGTCTCACCCTTCACATGAGACTAAAAATAAAATGAGAGTTTTTAAAACACCTCTCAGTTACCCCATCTCTGAGTCAGAAAAGGGCATCGTCCAACACCCCATAACACAGCTCATCTCCCACTCTGTGTCCTCCCTCATGGCTGCAGGCGGTGCACAGCCCTGCCCTGCACTCTCACATGAATCCCACAGGCTTTGGTGCCCACTTCAAAAGCTGAACACAACTTTTGGAGCTGTCCCATGCAGAACCAGGAGCTGAACTCAAGAGATCCTCACGGGTCCCTTCTGTGATTCTGACACTCTACAAAACCCAGAGAAACCCAATAACTTTGCAGTGTCTGATGCCACTGCCTTGCCACAGAAGCTCCACCTCTAGCAGATGTATTAATTGCAGCTCCACAGCAAACAAATCTTCCAGCAGCAGGCCTGCTCCACAACAGCCCAGGGAAAGAGCCCCCCTGGAAAGGACACTCACAGGTCTACCAGCTGAAGATGTGCTTTTAAACCCTTCCCTGCACAATAGAACTTGTTCTCATGAACATTTTGCAGCTATCAAGCACAAGAAAAACTGTACTGAGATAGAGGATGGCCTAATGTGGTTTTTTAACGAGGGTAAAAGCCTGGGGAAGGACCACAGACCTTGCTGCGCTTAAATCTTCCCTCGACAGAGAACTGTAGCTGGTCTGTAGAGAAATGCAAGCTGAAGTGAGCAGTGAGGGTGTGACTTTTCTCTCACTGGACCAGGCTTGGTGCTACAAGCCAAACCATCTTGTCCAGACAGGGCTGGTGCCTCACACCAGGCCACCGGAAAGACGGGACCTGCAGGAGGAAATAAATTCCGCTGAAACCACGGGACCAACCATGGTGCTGGCCACCAGGACGTAACAACAAGCAAATTCTTTTCCAATCCTGCAAATACCCAAAGCCCTGGCACCCGCAGACCTCACATCTCTAATTAAAAATGGCCATGAGCACTTCAATAAACAACGCAATCCATCATGTTCAGGACATAATAAAGGGACACGGAGTGGAAAAGAAGCTTTGCCCTGTCCTGTGTGCTGTACTGTATGTGTTTCACCACAGGGAAGCATGTGCTAATTTCTTACCTCTCTGCTGACTGCACTGTCCTTTTGCATAGTTGCTGCTAAACTGCATGAAAGGTATTTCTAATCTCGTGACGGTGACTGAAAAGGGTTGAAGGACACAAATTAAGTCTCATAGCAATAGAGCAGCTCAAGAATGGAAGGTCAGCCAGTTGACTCTTCCCAGAATCCCCTGAACAATGCAATTATTCATGAAGGAAATTTCAAATTATTTTCATTAGACTTCTGTTTTACCAATCTAACCAAAGTGATTAATTAGGGATTAAAATATTTACTCTGCACATGCTGCCTTGGCACGGCACTAGAATATTTAAGCATTGTGCTAAAAGGGTCAGCTGTCTCCAGTACTGTTTGGAATTCATTCTCTACTTTCTGTGTAAAAGGGCATTGACTCTCATGTCTGTACCACACTTAGGATCCCATTAGGGACATGGAGAGAGAAGGGAGACCCTCTTCCTGCCCTTGGAGCTGCCCCAAGCTCCCCAGCTTCTTTGCTGGGCTACTTCAGCACAGAAGCAGAGAAGAGCAACAGCAGTGACTACAGCAAGCCAAACCCTGCAGAGGATTCAAGGTTTCACTCCTATTCCATAGAACCAGAAAAGAGGGAGATGCTTGTGAGAACCTGGAAGAACCAGCTAGAAAAGAGAGTGATAGAAGACACAAGAATAGAACTGTACTCAGAATTTGGGCCAGTTGTGGAAATCCTGTAAGAGCCCGGCTGGTTTCTCATCCCTCTGAAAAAAGGGAACATGGAGTTACCTGAAGTGGCAAATGCTTTCATTGTATATGAAGTTTAGAACATTTGGCATCCCCCTGTGAAACAGTGGGCTGTGAATGCCATGCTTGCTCTGTTCCCTTCCCAGAGCCAAACCAGCAATCCCAGATCAGAGCCTGAGTCAAATCCAGTTCCTGCTGACCTCCAGAAACTCCTGGGATCCATTTGCGATTCATCCCTCGCCCCTGTTTGTCCAGCTGAACCCGAAGCAATGGGATGAGTAACAAGGAAAGACCCCAGAAAGGGTGAACATGGGAGATATGAGTGATGGTGCTCCAGATCCACCAGATCCACAGGGATGGTTGGATTTGGCTCGGCACCGAGGGCTGGAGGGGCTCTGCTGGTGGTGGATGACCTGACACACCCCACCCAAGAGCCTCTGCAGGGTGGTTGAAATGCACAGCACCTCAGAGCTGGAGACTGCTGCCACTGCAACCTCACCAAGATGAAAAAGATGTATAACAGGATTTGCATTCCTTTCCAGCCTGACTGCTGCAAGCAAACATTTCAGCACTTATTTGTTACCAATACTATTAGAAGTCTCAACCCATTTCCTGGCTGGGGCATGTTTCCTCGAGGGGACTGAAGTCACCTGTCACTTTCTTTCTCATGTTACTTAATCGTTTTAGTCCAAGCAGCAAGCTGCCAATCATATTTAATATTTAGTCACCTTGAATGCATTGCTACTGATTAAATAGACTGCTATTTCAGTAAACAACTCGTGAGAGAATACTTACAGCTTCATTATAATTATTCCACCAGATATTAGAACATTATTCATATGTAAGTCCAAAGAATATTTAGGTCTTCTCCTATTTAGTTCACAAACAACATTTTAATTGCTGCCACATTAGCAGAGCTATCAGTGCTAATTGGATAATACCCCTTCAAAGATTTTTCTTTTAGCAACCACTTTTGCTTGCATGCTTTTAAAATGTCTCTGTTTTTTGGCTCACTGATGGTTACCCACAAAGAAATTTACCCTTATGAGTCTATATATATATATTTTTTTTTTTTTTTTTTTTCTTTTGGGTTGGGGAGGAATCTGTTTGTATACATTGAAAACAAGGGGCTCCTGCATGACGGAAGAAGAGGATGATAGGACAAAGCCTGTACTGCAACTCGTGGCAAAGGCATGATGAAAAATCCAAATCTTCTGAGATCATCCATAGTCTTATCCATAGTGAATCCCATAACCTGGGCCATATTCCCCTAGGGCCTGGAGGATCATTTTAGAACATCCCTGAAAATTTCATTAAGAGGATCCTAGAATCATGAAATGATTTGGATTGGAAGGAACCTCAAAGCCCACCCAGTTCCACCCCCTGCCATGGGCAGGGACACCTTCCACCATCCCAGGTTGCTCCAAGTCCATCCAGCCTGGTCTTGGACACTTCCAGGGATCCAGGAGCAGCCACAGCTTCTCTGGGCACCCTGTGCCAGGGCCTCCCCACCCTCACAGCCAAGAATTTCTTCCTAATTAAAGCCATACAAGTAAACTTACTGTTAAGAAGTAAATTTACAGTTAATAGCCTTAAAAGCAGGGGTCTTGATCCCAGCAGAAAGTGTCTTACAGGGTCAGCACTTGGAGAAGTGTTGGAACACGATGCAAACTGAGGCTGGGCAGCAGGTTTTGACAAATTATATGGTTAATAAAAGTCTTTGCAAACTGATGGCAGATTTAATGAGTGAGCTTTGCTGGGAAAGGAAAGGTAAAGGCGAATTTCCAGGAAAATAAAGATGTTCTGTGTCACTACAATCTAGGCAGGACCTTCAGGATTTGCTTCTAGAAGGAAAGTTTTGTTCAGGAACCCAGATAGGGCCGTTTATCAAAGGAGCAGATAAAGCAAGTGTTTGTTTCGCTTCAGTGAGAGAAAATGAGAAATTGTTACTTAAGGTTGACCCAAACACATCTCCTTGTTTCTTCCCACTCCATTCACCTCCTCTCCTTCCTCCCTCACAGTTTTTTCAGTTTGACCACTGAACTGAAAAATTAATTATTCTTACAGCTCTATTAAAGGATAACTTATGCCAGGCTGCTTACAGCCTAAATGATGTACATTAAATATCTCTATTTCTTACTTGTTTTTCCCTTTCTTTCAACATTTATCCCTTGTTTTGAAAGTTTCAGAATTCCCAAGTACTCACGGGGTGCAGTGGATTGCTCATTAGGCAAATACATGTTAAAATAAAATAAAATATCGACCCTATAAAACAATAATAATAATAATAATAATAATAATAATAATAATAATAATAATAATAATGAGTTTGAACCTGAAAGATAAAATTAAAGAATCAGTTCCTAATCAGAATGTTGTGTCACACACAAAAACATTAGGCACACACAGCCTTCAGTGTGCACAGTAATGATTATCTGTGTAGGACAGAGTTAAAAGGGATATTGTTGGGATATTGGGAAGAAATTCTTGACTGTGAGGGTGGAGAGGCCCTGGCACAGGGTGCCCAGAGCAGCTGTGGCTGCCCCTGGATCCCTGGAAGTGTCCAAGGCCAGGCTGGATGGGCTTGGAGCAACCTGGGATGCTGGAAGGTGTCCCTGCCATGGCAGGGGTGGCACTGGGTGGTCTTTAAGGTCCTTTCCAACCCAAACCATTCTGTGATTTTATGATTCTCTTTACAGCTCTGTCAGATCTTCCTGGTTTCTCAGGAAAACTCACCAACCTTCTTGTGCAAATTGTTCAACTGAGAGGGCAAGGAGCACATGGCTTGAGAAACAAAGTGAGGTGATCAACAGAAACATACAACTAGAAATAACCACAGCTCGTTCATTTTTTGTCTCTCTCCATCCTCTGGAGGAGGTCTGGGCTTTGGTCACTTTCTGCTTTAGTCAGTTGCTTCAGTTTTCCAGCAGAAGAAATTAAAGATAAAGAAATATGGAATTTTAGCCTGGAAGAGGAATCCCAAATGCTTCTCATGGATCTGTCCACTGCTAAACTAGAGACTAAACATGCAGCTGTGAACCAGCAAGCCTGGAAGGGTTCACTGCAGATGCAAAACCAAGGCTGAAACAGCTGGAAGTAGACATGATCCATTTTTGGATTCAGCTGGGAAGGTACTTCCAGAAGAAATGACATATCTGCTGGGTGCAGCTGTGGTTATATCCCACTGCAAGGCATGGAATGCACTTGGAAGGATCCACAATGAGCAGCCCCAGTCCTGCAAGTCTGAGAGAGAGAGAGCTGTTCAAGAATCCTCTCAGCTACTCATTGCTTGTCTCAGCCAGGCAAACACTGGCCAGAGGTTCAAAACACAGAAAATCAAAAGATCAGCTGAGTAAGGGTGTTTCAGGGTGTAGAACACACTGCTCTTAAACTTACTCAGAAGTTCTCACTTTTTTCATGTCCTTTCATTTCAGTCAGGTATACAGAAACATTCACTTTGCAGTGCAGCTAAGATAGCTGGCAGGAACAAACATTAAAATATTCAGAACATCTTAAACTGCAGAGTTTGAGTTTTTTATTGTTGTTTTATAACTTTGCTTTAATCAACTTT
Organism: Vidua macroura; assembly: GCF_024509145.1. Lineage (NCBI taxonomy): Eukaryota > Metazoa > Chordata > Aves > Passeriformes > Viduidae > Vidua > Vidua macroura. The sequence goes on from NC_071576.1 coordinate 4,225,956, forward strand.
TTATTCATTGACTCTCTTGCAAGTGCCTACCAATATAATTAGCACTATCTAAATTAGTTATCACTCAAAATTACTTCCTTCTTGGAAAAAAACAGTTTTATTTTTAAATCATAGGTGTTGCCATAGGCTGTACCAGTACTATATGCATGGACACATTTTAAGTAGATAATATTTTTAATCCTAATTAAAAAAAAAAAATCGTCCCCTCCATAAAATGTTGAGATTTGTGAATTACTTTATTTTAATTTTTGATAGAAGCATGGTAACAATCAACTGATTTTCATTCATACACATACTGTGCACCTTCCATTGAAGCATTATATTGCTCAGCTGGGCTTTTATATAAACTCAACACAAATTTTCATTGTGGGGTTTGTTCCCATTTCATTGCACACTCGACGGAGAGCAGAGGAGCCAACACTTCCTAAGGGTGCCTGTCCCAGGAGCTGTTATTGACACACTGCCATCAGCAGCAGGACTTTTGTCTTCTGCAGCCTCCAAACCCCATCAATACCTATTGATTTCAAGGTGAATTGCAAGTACATCAGTGCATCTGATAAAGCACCGGGCAGCTCTCAGCAGCACGAGCTGAGAGTGGAGATGCTAAGATATCAAATCTCCCAAATGTGGCTTTGGATCCAGCACCTGCCCTGGGTGCTGAGTGGTGCTGGGCACCCCAGCTGAGCCTCTTCAAAGGGACCAAAGTGATTAGTCCAAGGAAGCCCACAAGGTCGTTATCTGGCTTTGAAAATGTTGTCCCTGATGGAAAATTTTAGTCACCCAAGTTTGGACACGCTGCCTGGAGATTTCATACAACTCAGGGACATGGGTTAGAGGTGGGCTTGGCAGTGCTGTGTTGAAGGCTGGACTTGCTGATCTTAAAAGTATTTTCCAACAAAAATCATTCCATGATTCTGTGGTTCTGCATCCTCCCACCACTCAGACTGTTGGGAGGCCCACAGCCCCAGCGCTGCTGCAGGCTCTGCTCAAGTGGATTGCAGAAATAGACTTTCCCTATTGATCCCCAATAGTCTAAACCCACCCTTCTTCAGTAGCAGGGAACAGTTTAGAGCTCCCATTTCTCTGAGGAAGGATCTCTTGGTGCCTGGGGGATGTTTGTCTTGGCATTCCTTGCCAGCTGTCATTTCCTTAGGGAAGAATTTCCATACACCCACCCACCTGCACTGCCCCTGATATTTATCCCTTGCTCTGGGAAATGAGGATGGGATGGGGATGCTGGAGAACAGCCTGAACTCTGAGAAGAGACTCCTTCCAACAGAGAAGAGGAGCAGGATGAGGCACAGGATGAAGAATACTGGGGGAGACCTGAGCAAGAGAGCTGTGGGCACATGGCTGGAAGTGCTGAGCTGCAGTGCCTCGCCTGAGAAAGCTCTAGGCTTACAAAAAACCCACTTTAATTTTGTTTATTGGACACCCCAGTGTCATTTAATGCTACACTGCAGTGCAGAGTACCCCAAATCAGCTTTATCACTTGCTGCAGTAACAGCATCCATCACAAACTGCCCTTTCCACATATTCATCCTCCAGTCCCTCTTCCTCTCTCTCCCTCCCTCAGTTTCAAGTCACAGGAGTGGGGGCGGGGGGGGGGGGGGGTTGGAGGTGCAACAGGAATCAAAGCCACCTTATCATTTCATTGTATCACTTGAAATTGGGTAAAGAGAAAGCTGAATCATTTCCCCACAACCTGAGGGCAGTGCTATCTTTCATCCTGACTTGTTCTGCTATTTACAAAAAAACCGCATAATTACCAGAGCAAATGCCACGTCACAGCCTGCACCTGCTATGGGCAAGATAGAGAACATTTTTCTGAAAGTAATAATTAAATAAACCCATCCATCAGTCAGCTACATCTAGTTCTGTGGCTTCTGTGTGCTTTAAAAGGAGCAAAACAATGCATTTGTGCAACGAGCTTTCTCTTCACATTTTAATGGCAATTATTGCATGTAAACTAGCTTTTGTAAGAACTAGGAAGCAGATGGATGTGGTCAGAAAAAAACCCAGGCAAATACACCCACTGGAAAATCAAAAAGATAAAAATGCAAAGTCACTGCGTGTGTAGTTGTGTGTGTGCTGTGAAATGGCTCTTTTTAGCCTCAGCATCTGAATATTCCCAATGGAAATGTTATTATAAAAGACAACAGGTTGTTTCAGCAGAACTGATCAAAGGCTGTGATTGCCGTTCCAGGCACGGCCCCACAATGTGACTGACAATCCTGAGCTAAGGAATTATCATTTCCCAGAAGATCACTCTCCAATGGAAGAGACATCCAGGAAGAGATGGAGATGCTTGAAATCCTGGGAAGCAGTGAGAGGGTTATGAGGAGAGCACTGACAGCATGGAAGCAACTTCTCACCAACCCTTCATTTCCCCTCTGAGCTGTGCCACTGATGCTGCTGCCAGGTGTGCCAAGCATGGCACCCCTCCCAGCCTGCTTTAAACAGGAATTCCAGGCTTTCTTTGGGGCTGCAGCAGTTTCCAGATGCAAAAATTCATCCTAGCCCAAGCCAAGGGGTGATTTGGGTGCTGGACCTTCACAATGACAAGACAGATGTTTAATGCTTGGGCTCAGGCCAAGCATACCCACATCTGTCCACGTGCTGCTTTCTCCATCTCCTCACGATGTATTTTCCCCTCTTCCAAGCTGACATCTGTGGTGCACATTCCCTTTACACAGCAGTTTAACTGAGAAGGGGGATGAGCACCTGGATGGGACATTTGTCCTGTGTGACCACTGGAGAGAGCTGTACCTCACTGCTTCTTCTCTGCCAAGGGACAATTTTAACAATATGAAGCCATTCCACATCAATTTTTTGGGAAGCTGCATGCAAGGTAGGATTATGAGGATTAAAGGGGTGGAGGGCTCTGCTTTCCATTAAGGATTTGCTGACGAAGAATCTGTTGGCAATTAATAGATTGATAAATCTTTTTGTAAATGTCTCATGAATTCCTGCGGATTCGAGCGAGGCAGTGATCCCAGTTCACAGGCCCACAGAGCACTCTGTGATATTTAAGGCTGTGATTTGCAACTCTTCTTTTTTTCACAACTTTCAACACGCAGAATTTTGCTGCAGTGGCCCAGCCCTTGCCCAGTGTGTTTAAACCACTTGCCAATGTTGTTCTTCACTACCTCCAGAGACCTTGCACAAGCAGTTCTTGGACAACTTTGGAAATCTTTGCTTTGGACCAAGCAAAACAAGCAAACCCTGACTTCAGAATGCTGATTTTTATTGCCAATTAAGCCTTCAGAAAGTACTGAAAATTCAATTCTTGAAACACACTGTAGCTAAGAAGCATGTTTGAAAAGGCACCACAACTGAAATGGGAAGGCAACGGAAATGGCTCAAGAAAATTCCAACAGATGGCTCCTATAGGGAAACAGGAGGAAAAAGAGCTCCCAGGAAAAACCCTTCATAATCACCTCTTCAGACAGCAAGGAAATAACTTCTAGGAAGGATTTACTTCCCTTTTCAGTATCCCAGATATTCAGAAACTCTTCCTGAGATCAGCAGTTCCTACTTAAAGAGTAATTTATTGATGTCCCTAAGAGAGAACGCTTTAATTCACAAAATATTATTCATCAAAACGCTACAAAAATGGCAGTTTTATTCTGATCCTAATCTATAAAGCTTTTTGTCTATCTTTAAAGCTATGGTTATCTTGAAGTGCTTAGTCTCATATTCATTGCTTTTATAATTGGACAACATAGAACAATGGGAGATTTACTAGTTTATTAAGAACCAAAATGAATGTAATCCAATATCACCCTTTGTTGAAAGCCACCTACAAAAGAATTGCATGAGGATGTGAAATGAATAATCTTTCTTGGTTTTCTCCTCTTGAAATCACTATAGTGCCTTTCCAGAGCATAATAAATGGCAGGATGTTATGGAAAATTACTACAAGTCTTACCAGGTAAACAAGTTCAGGAGATTTTGGGGAACTGGTGCAGCTCATTTCTGACAAAGATTTTCACAGAGGAATAATTTTTTATTTGAAATCATCCTAATTGTCCAGAATTAAAAAAGAAAACCTTAGGATCAATAATCTGGTTCTTGTGTTGCACACAACAATGCAGCCATTCAACCCAAACTTTTTTTTTTTGCCTTTTTCTTACCCATAAAGATGGGCTTATGCATGGAGCAATGTGGGAAAATAAAAATTGTTCCAGAAAAGGTAGGACAATAAATAGCATTCAATATGTAATAATAAACTAGCACCAGGAAATAAACCTGACATAATTAGCTCACAAGATCTAAGTCTTCCTCTGCATTATTAGTCCTTTAAAGAGGAGCTGAAGGATCAGTGCTGAGCAGGAGTGAACTCTTCAAGGATGAGAGAAATGAAAAAATGGGAGCAGTGCCTCTCCATGATGTGTCACAGTTTGAACCAAGTAGTCAAACAGACAAAGTGATTTTGATGCCTCCTTGCTATGGACAGAACTAATTTTTCATGTTCTAAATTCTTTCTAGGTTGGATTGAAGCTGAAATACATTGAAAGAAAAAAGTCACAAATCCCATTTTGGATGAAAATTGGCTTTGACAGTGCAGTGAGCTCAGAAAGTGTCTGCTACCATCTTGGTCTCCTGAAGTCTGCTTCAAATCACAAGGCCAATTTCTTAGTTCAGCTCAGGTCACCTCTATCACTGTTCAGCTACACCATTATTACAACAATTTCTTCCCTGGCCCTCAAAGTGCTTTTGTAAAGGAAGAAAATGGCACTATGCCGAATTCACCCTCAGAGAAACTGAGGCACAGAGACAAAACTTTACTTTCTCCTTGCAGAGACCAGATCAGTGCAGAGCAGCAGGAATCTTTGCTGCCTGATGCCGGGAGGGGTCTGTGCCCTGCACCAAGAGGTCACCAGGGGCTCAGGCCCATCTTGGGGCTGGATTTCTGTCACACCCATGGTGTGTCACTTGTGTGGATACTCAGGTCCCTGAGGAGTCAGTCCTGAAACAGCACTGAGTCTCTTTGGACTCCTCAATAACTCCTTTTATTATGAGAAACTTTCATCTTCAGTAATCTGCCTTTTCCTGATCATCACCCTGCCAGCTCAACCAACCCCAACCTTGCTCTGTAACTTCTGGGCTTTGTTGTAATGCAAGCAAAAAATGCACTGAGCTCCTTGGAGCAGACCTTCAGAGAGATGTCAAAACCTTCAGGAAGGGAACCACAAAGCAGAGGTGCAGTAAGTTAATTCTTAAATTTTCCTTTATTTAATGTGGTGTTTGTGCTAGGCCTTATTTCTACCTCTCTTTCCTGCACCACGAGCATGTGGTCTTCCCATCTCCTGGGTGAACAAGCAGGTCCCTGAGAAAAATGGGAGAATTCCATTCTGCTTGACAGGATCCAGCTCCCCACCTCCAGGAGGGCTCTGGGCTGATGCATCTCCAGGGAGCTGGGAAAAATAGATGGGAAAATCTCAGGATGCAGATTGCCACGGCTCAGCTCCTCCCTCCCCATCACACCAGCACTGGAAATAAGCACAGCTGCCACTGGACCAGGGCATTTGAGCCCTTCCCATGTGGAAAGCCAGAGGAAAAAGGCTGGGCCGATGCCAAAGGCTCCACTGACCCCAGTGGTCACTGACAAACTGATCCCGTGGGGTCTCCGTGGATTTACACCCTGCAGAGGACCCACCCAAAAACACCTCAGAGGGTGATGATCCCTTCAAGCTCTCTCACACAGATCACACCTGAGATCCTTTCTCAAGTTAAACTTTACCCATTGGCTTCAAGAATAAATAAATGTTATTGCTGATTCCTCTGCTTTCCTGCAGCTCATGGCAGGGCAGGATGTCAATTGCCTCTTTGCTCAGGACTTGTGTGCTCCTCTGATTTTCCCCATAGATGCTTCCTTATAATGAGCAAAAAAAAAAAAAAAAAAAAAGGTAATGAATAAATTGAAAAAAAAAAAAAAAAAAAGCTTGTAGACCCAAAAGAAAGAATGCACCTATTATAAAATAAAATCTCTTTTAGTAGCTATTAGAATGCATTAAAAATATTCACAGGACTCTCCCCTCCAGTTATGTTGCAAAAGCCATGCAAATAATAATTGTGGCTAAGTGCAGTACAGTGACAGTCAATATTGTACTTCCCAAGCTAGCACTCATTATTCTTTATGGAAATCATGCATTTTGTGAAAGATCAAAAGATTTACATATCATATGCAGTGCTTCAGGGAGTGACTTGCTGTGCACTTTAAATGCACAATGTTCCACAGCCATTTAAATACAGATTTCATTTCTCTCTTCTGTGTGATATTAAATTTGAAAAAGGAGGGAGACAGAGACGGAATCGACTTGGGTACCTTTGTTCACATCATGAAATACAATTTTAATTTGGTTCCGATATAGAAGTTTAATATTTTTATGGGATGTTATTGAATAATCTGCTAGGCTCAGCATTGGCCTTTTCTCAGGAAAGAGATGAAAGAATTTTTTTTTTTTTTTTTCCAGAGCACTGCAGGAAAAATCATCTGCTCTTCCATGCCCTGGAGAAGGGGACAGACTTCGACTGCTTGGCCTCCCTCCACCACCAGCTCCCCTGCAACCTTCCCCCGCTGGTCTGGTCTGCACTGGAAGGGGCTGCCCAGGCTGGAGTCACAATCCCTGGAGGGGTTCAAGGACGTGTCACCCAAGGCCATGGTTTATTTGGCAAGGTGCTGATCAGCCAAAGGCTGGACTTGATGATCTTGGAGGTCTTTTCCAACCTAAATGATTCTGTGACTCTTCCCCGGGTGTTTCCCCTCTGAAGGTGAGATGGGACTGACAGCCAGAGCTGCATTCCTGGGAGTCCACCAAGGCTGGGACCAATCCTAAAAGCAGATTGTTCAGAATGGTCTGCAGAGATGAGCATCATTTTTGGGTGGCATCTAAGAGGACAACAGTCTGGGTCATTCTGGGTCTAAGCAGCCAACAACACCCAAAAAGAGATCTACACTGGTGAGGGTGACAAAAATTGTCCCTTTCCTGCTCTGAAGGAAGAAAAGAAATGTTTCTGCACAAGCAATTAGTCCTTTATTTCTGAGCAAGAAGGAAAGTGTTGCATGAATAGGAAATCTACCCCGTTTGTTTGCTTCTGCTTTATTTTCTGAACGGAGCAAATGGAAAACCTCTTTAATGAAGCATAAAACTATGTTGTGATTAAGGTTTATTCTATCTAAATATTGACTCAGATAACATTTTCTCAGGGCGAACAGACCATAACCCATGACTCTGGCAACAAAGTCAGGAAGATTAACAAGAAAGATGCATTTTCTGGTTGTCTGAAGAGAAGTTTGACAGGGCCAAGACAACAGGCAAAGTCTTCTATGATTATTTGAGATCCAGCCACAGGCATTTCAAGAGGCTGTAGCTTTCTACTTCCACTGGATATGTGAAAGTTCAGGGGAAAATATCTCTGTCCTTCCCTAAATGGTTAGCACAGAGACAAGAACAGAGTGGCAGGAATTTCTGAAACTTCTAGAAGTGAGAACTTCTCCCACTATCTTGGAGGAAAGATTACCCAAGGAGTCTTGGAAGCCCTGTTGAACCACCACTGGCTCTTTGACCTTCACCTGCAGGTAAAATCAGAATAAGTCAAGCACACAGATAATAATCCTGGCCTAAACAATCCAGGAGAAGAACAGGTGGATTGGGGTCTGGAAAGCAAAATCTGTAATTAGAGCAGAGGGTGCTTGGAAAATTAGACCAAAAGGGAAAGATAAATTGTTCTGGCCATAGCCAGTCTTGTGCCAATTTGAATGGTGTGATTTTTCTCTTTCTTTCAAAATCAAAGATTTGTGTTTCTGTAATAAATTAGTTTTATTCTCAAGAAAGGTCCTGTTCCGAGGGAGAGGGTGTGTGAAGGGTTTTTGGTTTAGACATTGTTATATGTATTACAGTCAGTTCAGAGAACCAAGCTCAAACAGGATCCATTTTGTAGAGGAAAAAAATCAAACCAAACTGAACAAAAAAAAAAAAAAAAAAAAAAAACCAAACCAAAACCCAAAACCAAAAAAAAAACAAACCAAAAAACCCAAACAAACAAACAAAAAAAATAACCAAACCAAAAACACCAAACAAAACAAACCCACCCCCCAAAAAACCCACCAACAAAAAACCAACCAACCAACCAACCAAAAAAAACCCACAGGAGTGAATCTCTGCCCCAGAAGGGTAGGCACACAAGAGGGTTAGGATTCTACAATTCTGTTTGTTGGGATTTCAGACCTTTCCATCTCTGTCTGCAACTGGCAAAGCAATGATGCCTCCCAGAGAAATACCACCTCCAGGGCTAATCAACTTCCATGTCTTGGAAATATTCATAAATAAACAGAAGAAGATGAATTGTTTCCCACAAATACTTAACAGATAAACCCTCCTGGGAAGGAAAAAACTCCCTGAGAAAGGTATAATCTCCTTGGTCCAGGGGAGTTTTTGATCATTCTTAGGATTTGGGAATTTAAAGAAATCATGACAATAGATGATGGTGTCAAATAGAAAAGCAAGTAAACTGTTGCAGCTGTACAGGCACAGCAGTGTTCTGTAATTCCAGAATCTGGGATATCACCAGGGCAAGGTGAGGAGTTAGGAGAGTTAACAGGAATTATTTGAGCAAGAATTGAATTCTTTAAGATTTAGTTGCTTATTTTAGCTTTCAAAACTCTTTAAAAGGTAAAATTAACTTTGGGTGTATCCCTAGGTCCCACTGTGGACAAGGGGAAGGATTTACACCAGGGTGTTTTTTCAGGGTTTTGGCAGTACAGATGGTCCTAAAAGAAAATAAGGAGGAACTGGGAGGTCCTGCACTCTCTGGGTACTCTCTGGGCACTTCAGGAGGAAGATTCTCTAAAACAGATTCTCGTTAGTCTATAACTCCATCTTCTCTCCACTCCTTGTTCCTTCAGACAGTGCTTTTTCATGGTATCATGGTACCATATAGGATCATTAGGATCATATAGGATCATAGGACTAATGATTTAGGATCATTAAGTCCAACCATTCCCCCAGCACTGCCAAGCCCACCATCAACCCATGTCCCCAAGTGCCACCTCTATGGCTACAACACATTTGGAAGATTCCTCTGTAGAATTCTGCCATTGTATTTCCATCTTTGCCACCTGTCCAGCCCACCTAAACTTTCAAATTTCCCCTCTGTTCCCATTGTAAACTTCCCCAAGCTGAGCTCTGCAGCTCCAAGGATTTCTAGATGGACAGGCAGAAGTGTCCAGGTTAGCTAAGTGTTTGTAAAAGATAAAATTATTATTTTCTGGGAAAAACCCACAACAACAACAACAGGGGAGATACAAAACAATAACCCAGCAGGTCTCACAAGCCAATTGCCAAAACCCTTTACAGCGGTGCTTTGTCTTCCCACCAGCTGCAGATCCCAGCCCTTATTTTGGGCTCTGCACTGCAAAACTGGGCTTTCCTTTACACGAGAAGGGAACCAGGAATAAAAGAAGCATGGAAATGTGAAGGCTGAAATTAAAGTGGGAGAGCAGGGGGTGTGTGGTGTTAATGCTGAAGTATTCCCTGGGAGCGTGAGCTGGCAAATGTAGTGGACACCCAGATATTTGAAATGCAGCCAAATAATTTGGCACATCTCTAACTGGCACAAAGCAGTCTTAGCAGAGCTTCCTACTGCTGCTGGCACTTTTACAGCTGTCTTTCTTCATCTTGCTCTTCCCACTGCAACAGCTACTCAACAGGTGTTTCCACAGGCACAGTGTGTTTGGCAGCTGTAACCCTTCAATATTATCGCTGGAATACATTTTTCTCCCTCTCAACAGCATCTCCTGGGTCTGTTGCCCAGAGGCCGGCATGGCAACGGGGACAGCTGACCAACTGGATTTGGGAAAAGGGGGCTGTGTGCTTTGGGCAGCCAGATGTAGGAGTCAGTAGAGCAGTTGGAGAACATCAAGGCTTGGCATGGCCCTGGAAAGCTGGAGAGATGCTTGGCTGAGGTTTATCTGGAACCCGTATTCTGCTCACCTGGGTCTTCACTGCCTTTTTCCTCTTGTTGCCCCAGGATATCCTGGTCCCACATCCATTAACAGAACATATTCTTAGTTATTTTCTGTTGATTAAAACAGGCATGGAAATCATAATTTCTTTGTTCTCTGTTGTTCGCTTGGAATGCAAGGCGCTTTCATATTCTGTGATTTTCTTCATTGCAAACAAGTTTCCCTAACCTTTGAGTTTCCTATCTTTATTTTTTTTCATAAGAATTGAGTGTTTGTTCAAATTATGATGGATTTTCTTGCCTGACCCTATTCAGTCTACAATCCAAATGTGCTTAGAGAAGAAGATAGGAGAACTCAAATCCTAGAGGAAACCTGGGAACTGTAAGACTTTCAGACACAGAAAGTACCCAGAACAATTCAAAAGTGAGACATTTTGGAGTAGAGTTTATGAGGGCATTAAAATTTAAAAATTACCTTTTATCTTCCTTATTTTAGCTTGCCTGTGGAACTTTTTGGCCTTTTGTCACCTTTTTTGTTTTAATGTCATACACACCAAGGCAGTTTCGGTTCCTTCAGCAATGGAGTCCATGGTTTGCTGGATGTTGTCTTCTTCCCATTGCACATTTTCCCCATGTACAAAACCTTGCAGCTGAGAAACTTCCAGAGCAAGAGAAACATGGTGTTTAACAGCTCCCAAACAAGTTTCTCTCCACGGATTTATCTGCTGGCTTTTTGAACTTTAGTGAATTTTGAGCATCCACCAAGTACTGCAGCCAGGAGTTTTGCCCCTTCACATCTCTGGATGCAAAGAACCACTTCTTCTTTATTTTGCATCCATGACCCAACAGTTTTGCTTGGTGTCCCTAAGTCTTGTATTGGAAAACAGGTGGGAAAATGAGTTTCTGTCCCTCCCTGCTTCTCCAGCAGCTGTGGTTTCTCAGGTCTGACTTTATGGGTAAGTCCTCCACCCATCCTCCCTTTTCCATGAAGTGCTTGATATGGACATTTAAAATATAAGTATGGAAATGTCCCAGTGGATCTTAACTGTCTTTGCTCCCCACAACATCTCACCTTGGATTCAGTCCAGAGGAGGCCGTGAAGGTGATTAAAGGGATGGAATCCACTCTTGTCAGGAAAGGCTGAGGAGTTGATGTTGTTGAGCTTGGAGAAGGCTCTGAGGAGATCATAGAGCTCCTTCCAGTGCCTGAAGGGGCTCCAGGAGAGCTGAACAGGGACTTTGAACAAGAAAATTGTGTGACAGGACAAGGAGGAATGGCTGCACACTCAGAGAGACCACATTTATGTTGGATATTAGAAAAAATTCTTGACTGTGAGGGTGGTGAGGTCCTGGCACAGGTTGCCCAGAGAAACTGTGGCTGCCCCTGGATCCCTGGAAGTGTTCCAAACCAGGCTGGATGAGGCTTGGAACAACCTGGGATAGAGGAAGGTGTCTCTGCTCTGCAGGGGCTTGGAATGAGATGGTCGCTAAGTTCCCTTCCAACCCAAACCATTCTGGGGTTCCATGACCTCTCTGAAGAGCCAGAATTATATTTCCAGCCCCCTTTTGCCTATGTTTATGTTGGATGTGTAGACACAGACTTGCTAGCTACAGGTAAGGCCCTTGAAGAGCCCAAGTCTCACATTCTGTGCACAGAACAAAAGTTGTTAAATCTCTGTCCAGGGCACCACGAGCTCTCACTTCCCCATCAGGGCCGGGAGGCCGCCAGGCTGTTAAAGCCCTCTTCCTACTCTCCCCAATGTTGCCATTAATATGTAAAAGCTTAAGCTTGCTAAAGGGATTATTTCCCATCCTATCTGATTGTAAACTGGCATTTCAATGATTACATGTATCTTTTTGTCATTTCCTCGTAAAACATCTTATTCTTGAACAGCATAATTGGCCTCTTACTAATGTTTAATGAATGATTAAATCAGCATAAATGCAACATACAGCTTGACATGGAAAGCATGTTTACAACCTCCAGAGCCACAAAAAATGTATTTTTTGCAGTATAGGTTTTAAACCCTTGTAGTTTCCTAATTATGAACTTTCTGGTATATTTCACATTAAATACGTGGGAAAGAAAATGTGAATTTGCCTGTGCGAGCTCAGAAGCAATTCAGTCACTTATCATTTTGTTTGCAATTCATAACCTGTGTATTAACAACACCTCTGTGGCTTTCATGTAAGTATGTTATATAATCTTCCCAAATTAAAAGCCAAGTAAAGTCACATAATTGCAGAGCTCAGGCAGGTAAGTCCTTGTGGAGATGGCTAAGCAAGGACACTTCCTTGCACTGGCACATCACGTGAACCACCGTCACAGAGAGACTCCAGGTTTTGCCCAGGAAAAGGAGTCCAAGTCAAATGAAGCAGCAAATGTTTATCTGAGTGTAAAGAGAAATGGAAAGCTATTTCTTCAAAGGAGGGAGAAATATGGGAGGATACAAATCCAGCTTGCTGAAATATGGGGTTGAGAGGCATTTAAGACAAAAGGGAATCCTGTGGAAACACGATGATGATCTCAGGGTCACAGATGTGAGATTAATTTAAGAAAGTCCACTTTAATAAAGGTCCCTTAGCTGGCAAAAACCAGACCCATGAAACTGGGATATGTTTTACCTGGGTGCCTACAGCACTCCAGTATCCTATAGGAGTGGAAAAGCCAAGTCCTAAGGTTTATCCATCCAGATGTAGCCAGTGGAGTTAGGGGAGTGTCACTGATCCTCTCCAGGGTCACTGGCTGAGCAGGGTGCCTCACCCAGGAAAGATCCTCCCATTTCAACGTGTACAGAGAAGCCAGGGAGATGGGAATTTCAATCTTCCAGGAGAAGATGCAAAAACATTCGGCTTTCCCTGTAGAAATATGGCAGGGAAGTGAGCACAACAAAGCAAAGAAGCCTGCTTAGACAGAAAACTGGCATTAGCACAAGAATATATCAGAACAAGCCAAATAGTTTGAGGGTGGAAGTTACAGCTCCCAAGCACTGAGGTGCTGAAGCAGCTCTTTGACAGATGCTGCAGGGCCAAGGAAATGCATGGGTTTAGAGTGATGCTGGATTTGTTCGTGAAGGGGCTGGGGGTCTGTTTTGCCTTCAAAACTGCTATCTACATTGTTCAGCAGAAAAGTTTGTCTGCAAGAGCAGGAAGCAAAAAGACACCGTGAGGCAGCATCCTTGAGGCGTGCAGAGCACGTGCCAGGCTGCTGGCTGACCAGCTCTCCTGGGATTCAGCTGAACCATGGAATTGTTAAGGTGAGAAAAGACCTCCAAGAACACCAAGTCCAACCATTCCCCCAGCTCTGCCAAGGCCACCCCTAAACCATGTCCCCAAGTGCCGCTGTCTGGAGATTTCCTGAGCTCCCTCTGCACCTCTAGTGAAGAAATATATTTTCTGATTCTGGAGAGGAGAAGAAATGGGGGTTTTATCCAACCACACCAGTGTGATGCCCATACAAAAGTCTTTTCCCTTCTGCTCTCCAGCAGCTGTAGCCATTCCTCATGTGCTTTTATGGCAAAACTCCACAGTCAGGAATTTGTGCCCCCTGCCCAGTTTTTGGCCTTGTCCATAAAGCCCAGCTGACAGGAATTCTCCCTGCAGCCTCCTTTACCATGGAACCCTCCCATATCTTGCTGCCTCCATCCACTTCTGGACTGCAGCATACAAGGCAGTAAAAAAAAAGAAGATAATTGGGTGGTCTGTTGTGGTAACAAATGCAAACAAAGTGAAAAAAAAATTAAAAACTAATTAAAATGGCAAGCCAATGTCTTATAAGGGAATTTCAGCATAAAAGAAAAAAAAAAAAGGAGAATCAATATTCCATTTTCTGAGGTGTTCCTGTAACACTTCACAAGGGTCACAGCAGCCTTACCAGCAGCATGATCCAACTGGTATCTCAACACTTCATCCAGCTACAACTGCACCACAGACTAAATCTGAGCTTGGCAAACACTTTCTTGGTCTCATCATCTGGTTTACAAAACCACTGAGGGATTTTAAAGGCACCACAGGCAGGTGCACTTTTAGCTGGCATCCCAGTTTGGATTAATGGAATGCCCTACCCACCAGCAGGAGCAAGTGTTACAGCTTTCAGCAAAACCAGCCCAGATTTATTAATTAACACATGAGGAAGAAAAGGCAGGAACTGAAACCAGCACAGATTCACCCATTAAAAAGAACAAAAAGCCCAATCAGGTAATGCAAGAGCACAGTATTTTAACCAAAATGCAAGGAAAAATTAATCATCAAAACCTTTGGAATTTTCTGGCCAAGCTGTCTGATGTTGTCATGACAAGACCACAGCCTGAAAGCGACCCCAGGCTGTTTTTTAAAATGGTGAACAAAAACACAGAGTCAGAGAATGACTCTTCAATAAGCCTTTATCCCTGCATTCCCATCCCTGACCGTTCAGCACTGGCTGCTGTGGCTGCTCTGCTTTGCAAATCTTCTGAGATACTGAAATGTCCAAGGAAGATGTTCCTGTGAGAATACCAGGTGAAGAATTCGAGCTGAATGTTGGAATAACTAACTTTCCAAGCCAAACTGATGCAAGGTATCTTATTTGCTTTTTATGTAAACACAAGCTATTCTTGTATTGTAGGAAAATAATGGAAATAAAACCAAAACATAATGCAGTGTCAAACTCCTTCAATCCAAATCCAAATCCCCTGATCTGTCACTAAGGGAATCCTCACCAGCCATGTTTGAGGGCTTCACATGAACCATAACAGTGTCTAAAGCTGCTCTGTTTGCTCTCTCTGACACAGCCCAGTGGTTTCAGTCAACACAGATACCTGGAGACCGCCGACTTCAAACACTGTTTATTGAGCAAACAACCACCCTACAGCTCAAAAGGCAAAAGGAGGGGGGAGAAAAAGATGGGGAAGTGTCCCCGTGAATGTGAGTCAGGAGGGACACGAGCCAGCCAAGGATATTGAAGAATACAGCAAATATTCTATTGCCAAAACCATCTGTCTAATAAAATAGACAAGGATAAAATACCATAACCTAGAACTGGGATGTCTGGGTTTAAATCCTGCCAAGAAGGTGCTTAATTCTCAAGATAATAAAATTCTCTGGATGCTCCATTTTTCACCTGAAAAGTCTTCACAGCACCTGTATTTCAGCTGCTGGGCACTCACGTGGCCACCCTGGTCCTGCAGGGCACTGGTGGGATTCCTGCATGGAATCTTCTAGAGAGGAAAAAGGAAAGATCGACTCAATCAAAAATAAAGGGGAAAGACACACTAGTGGCTAAAATATTCTGTTACACCACACCAGATTTCTCACATGTCCTGTACCAAACCTGATCTTCCTTGTGTAAAATTATTCAAGATTCAGGGTCAGAGGGAAAAATTCTGAGTGCTGGCAACTTCTTGGTCTTAAACCACTGTGGTTTAGTTTCAGAACAACTCACATTCAATCACATCACTCCTGGGGGAGTTGTAAAGCCAAACAAAGGAAACAGAGACAGACCAACAGATCACTCAAACTTATTTTGTCCATTTTAGAATGTTTTCCAAGGGTTTACACATCCATGGGCTTTTGACATGACTTACCTGGAGAGGTGCATGGCATGGAAATGCCCTCCTTCTCTGGAAATGTCAGCCAATCTTCTGTTCCCAACAAACCAGCAGAGCCTGGAAAAGCAACTGGAAATTGAGTGATCATACTTGTGGGACATTACTGTGAAAGAGAAGGGCATATGCAGGGAAGCAGAGATGGCACAAGGCAGAATGGGAGCATGGAACACAAAAAACCCATGAAGAAAAGCACTGAAGCCTTTCTGGGTTTCCCCACATGATGGTGCCTAAATGCTGTGCACCTTCTGTAGTGCACATTAGAGGGGGAGAAAATGCAGAGAAAAACCCAAGTAGGGTTTGGGTTGTGAGAGGGAACACATTATTCTCCATCCATTTGCAGGGAGAAGAAGTGCTGGCATCCCAGCATCCCAGATTCCTTCCTTAAAGGAAGCCTGGGCACTGCTTCTTCTCAGCCTCAGTGTTGTCACCACTGCCAAGCAAGCTCTGGTAGCTGCTCTGTGCATGGGGCCACCCTGTGCTCCACTTTCCAGGGATGATATTCCCTGCTTCCATCTCGGGGCAGGAGAACTGGCATGGCAGAGCCCTCGCAGATGGGTGAGCAAACCCACAGCTGGCACTGCAGCTTGCATTTAGACAATTAAACACCCTGCCAGCAGCCACGCTTCTTGGAAGGGATTGTGCTGTAAATATTTCACTGCCTGCTGCCCATGGCCACTAAACACTGACAAATGCTCCTGTAACAAAGGCTTGGGTTCTGGACCTCAAACCTCTTTAGTCCCAAACTTCAGCCTTGCTCCTGCAACTCATCCTCACCCTGGTAAGGTTGTTTTAGTGGGGTTAGGTCAACACAGCTGCACCTACTTCCTGCAGTTCTTTTTATTCTGTCTGCTTTCTTTTTTAATTCTCAGCATTTTATTGTTTCTGAGAGTTTAAGGAAAACGCTTGATTTCTGGTTTTCTGGGGTTTGGTTTGGTTTCTTTTTCAAGTCAACAAAACCCCCCACAATCCTGCACCTCCAGTGAAAGGAAAACTTTCCCTGCCAGAATTAAGTGGAGGTGGCAGAAATGAGGATATTTGAACAAAGAAAGCAGGAGTGATCACTACCCCATCGCTGGAGCACACAGGGAAAGGAAAGAGAGAGAAATGGAACAACAGCAGTGAAAAATATGCATGCGTATTCAGCCCCTTTGTCAAAAAACCTTGTGCTGCAGCATTTCAATTAACAAAGTAGGATGGTTTACCTGATAAAATGCTCCCTGTGTGAGTGTAATTACATATTTATGCCCCACAGAGATTTTTTAATTTCTCTTCAGTTTGTTTGCCTTGAAAGTATTTGTCACTGGAAATGTTCTTGATGTGTAATTTTAAGGCAGGGTTGGCCCAATGTGTAGTTTGTTTTCATTTTAGATTTACTTCACTGAAGAAGGATTGGAAGATAATGTATATTTTGAGTGCAAAGGAAAAAAATCAATAAGGAAGGTGATACATGAACCAGCTGCAGAAAAAAATGCACTCAAGTGCTGCTTCAGAAATTTAAGTCTTTTTTCCTTTCTCTTTCTCTTGCTTTAAATATATTCTCAGATGCTTGAAACAGCTTATTGTTCTTGTTCTGCCCCTTTCATTTTGTCCTTGCTCCCCAAATGCATCTCTTACGTTTCCAGAGAGGCTGCAATGAACAGGCAGCTTTTTAGTCATTGTTTTCCTATTATTTGAGCCCTTCCTGAGTAATCCCTGCTGGGCACCTACCCACCTCCAGCAAGGCTTTACAGATGTGCTCGAGCCCAAAGGTGCATTCCATAGGTTTTGAGTTGTCCAAGTCCTTGTCCTCACCTGTGCAAGTGCTGGGCTGGGCTGGATCAGGGCTTGGCAGAGCACAACTCCTGTAAATGCATTGTCACACCTCAGTTCAGCCATAGAAATGCACAGTTAAGACTTTGGAGAGCTGCTTGAATGCTCAGGGAAGAGCAGAACCCCATCCCCCATCAAAATCCACCCTGCTGTTACTGGGGATTTTTTCCTTATTTCCTCCAAAGTTCCTCGGGAAGGACAGGAAAGAATCTGAAGGTCAAACCCACACCAGTTTTGGCTGGGGGACAGCACAACAGCAGGTCACTGCTGGCTGGGGAGGTCAGTGTGTCTCAGAGAGATTATTGGAGAGGTTTCCTCAAGCCACGCAGCGCTTCAGCCAAGGCTTGAGAAGCCACCACAGCATAAACCATGTTCTGAGGATTATTCCCAGTTTAACCTTGCAGGAGAGGAAGAATTTTGAGCAGTGTCAGGATACAAATCCATGACCCTTCCCAAAGACCAGGTATGCTGATGGCACAGGGATGATTCTGGCAAGCTGAGCTTCTGGCTCTGGAGGTGACAAACACCCAGATCCATCTCCCAGACCTGACAGCAATTTCTGACACTGCCATGGCTGAATCCATCTCGCAGGCCTGGCGGAGAGAAATGAGTCCTGGAGCTGGCTCTGCTCCTTCCTCTCCAACGGATCCCCAGGGTCAGGAATAGCATCTGTTCTGTCTCTTCCAGGATGCAGAAGGGGAGCTCGTGTCTTCCTGCTCCCAGGTTGTGTGAGAGCTCCAGGAAAGAGGCTCAGAGATGGGATTCGACCCCAGTGCCTGCCAGACCGTGACACTTCCCTGCCACAGCCAGGATTGTCTTCTCTCCCCCCAGCTGTCCCAGTGCCCCGAAAGAAAAGCTCTGAGATGAAAGACAAAGGAGCTGGCAAAAGCCTAGCACGTGCTCTTGGGAAATTATGTTTGGGATGAGGAAAATGTGCAAAGGAAATACCCAAAACTCTTAACCCTCCAATGTGTCATCAGGATAACAGTGCTCTGCTATAGCTCCTCTGAACAGAGATTTTTTTTCACCCCCCACACACTTTGGTTACCCAAGAAATGCAAACTTCCCTTCAGGTACAAATCTGGAGCTGCCACCACTGTGCTCTCACTGTGTTTGGTGCCTGTCCCATTCAAGGGTGACTGCCAAAAGCCAAAAAATCAGATATGGGTTAACACGGAGCAGGAAGAGCATTCTGCTGCTGCACAGGATTCCTGCACACCTTTAAATCAGGTGCTACCATGCAAAGCATCATGTCAGTTTCTTCTTCAGGGACAGGACAAGAGCAAACAGCTTCAAGTTGCACCAGGGGAGGTTTAGGTTGGCATAAGGAAAAAAAATCTTCACAGAAAAGGGTTGTCAAACACTGGAAAAGGCTGCCCAAGGCAGGGGTGGAGTCACCACCCCTGGAGGGATTTAAACTATGTGTGGATGTGGCACTTGGGGATGTGGCTTAGTGGTGGTGTGGTAGTGCTGGAAGAAAATTTGAACTCAGTGATCTTAGGGGCCTCTTCCAACCAAAATTGTTCTGTGATTCCCATCTCAGACAGCAGCCCTCTATCCAAGCAGCAGTGTGAAAATGAGGCAAGCAGCTCTCAGGTGCACAAAGCCATGCCTGACCACCCAGCCAAAGAAAGAAGGGTGCTGCACACTGGCTTGAGCTTTCCCCATCCTGTTATATGGGAAATCTCACAATCTTCATAGAGCTCCACACAGTGTTTTGCAAAAGTTTTCCTAAACAAGAAATGCTACCATATGGTCACCAACATCCTCAGTTAAGCACTGCAAGCCTGGCTGTTTAGCAGTAGACAGTTTTGAACAGGGCATGGAGTCACAGGACGATGGGGAATGGCTTCAAACTGACAGAAGTCAGGGTTAGATTAGAAATTAGGAAGAAATTCCTTACTCTGAGGATGATGAGATACCAGAACAGGTTGCCCAGAGAAGCTGTGGCTGCCCCGTCCCTGGCAGTGTTCAAAACCAGGTGGAATGAGGCTTGGAGCACCCTGGTCTAGTGGAAGGTGGAATTGGCAGGGGGGTGGAATTGGATGGTCTTGAAGGTCCCTTCCAACCCAAAGCATTCTGTGATTCTTTGATTCCACGTTCCAGCTTCCACAGGCAGCGTTTGGCTCTGACCCAGCTGGAGTGCAGCTCCCCTGGCAGGCAGCATCCCAGGGCTGCCAGCCAGACCAGTGCCACTTGGCAGTCCTACTCTGCAGTTTCTGGAGAAAAGTTATCAAAGCACTGCTGGCCAGGCTGCCAAACAGCCCTGCACCCCAAACCTGGCCCAGCCCCATCCTGCCCTGCACCCCAAACCTGGCCCAGCCCCATCCTGCAGCACAGCTCTGTGGGGAGGCATTGCTATCCCCCACTCTGGGAACCCCTGCTCCTCAAGCTTCCAAAGGCATCAGGTGCACACACCTAGTGGGATTGTTTATGTGAGAAGGCTTTGACAATCAGCCTGTAGGGACAGAAGAGATGTCTGTCCACTGATTAGATCATCTCCTGAGGTGCCTTCTGGCCCCGTGTGTCTGTGATTGCTCAGCACCTCCTGCTGTCAGGATGAGTTTGTGGTGCTCTTTTCCAGCAGCTAGACTGAGGTCAGGCACCATTTGGTTGTTGATGCCAATTAATTCTGGTTTGAATGGCCCAAATGACCCATTCCTGTTGCAGGCTAAGATTACCAGCAGCAACAACAACAAATAACAACCAAAACAAATAAATAAACCAAGCCTCATTGCCTCTTAAAATGTGTTATCTGTCTCAGTACCCCTGTAAGACTCACTAGCCTCTCTAGTCTCATATTCCAGTGATATCTCACTTACATTATCCTGGGATAGACACCCCACCACATGTCCCTCTCAGAAGTCAAGGGATGCTCACAAGTTCCAGCTCCAATTCTGGCACATTCTGTTTCTTCACCTCATTTTCTCTCTGGCTTCCTGTCCTTGTTTAGGATAAATTTGGGAGGGCATTTCCTCATCCTCTCTTTTACCCCTTAGCCAAAAATGCTCTGTCAGGGGCCACATCCTGCCTGGGAGTGTTTGAATGCATGAAAAACTCTTGAAGGATATTGGTTTCTCTGAGAGGTTTGCACAGAATCCCACATATCATCTCAGGAATATCTGCTTTTTTAAGCTATATGGTAATGCACGCTGTGCATCTGAGATTAGAATAAGGCCCTGAGGAACAAAGCACTCCTCTCCCTTTACAGCTGACAATGCAGAGCTGATTTTTATGAACTCATTTCCAAGAGATTCGACTCCATTGTTTAACACAGCCACGGTTTCAAGGCAAATCTCCAAAGATAGTTTGACTTAGGGCATTGCCATTTCCCTCTCTGGGGTGCAAGATTTCACTGGATGATACTGATCTGTGGCCTGGGTGCCCAGAGTGGGGCTGGGCACTCCTAAACAAGCTGGGGGAATCTCCAGACTTCCAACAAACAGCCCCAAAAATCTCAAGGAAGATGCACAATGACAAGAGGATGCTCTTGGGAGCCCCAAGAAGATTGGTCAGTTCCTGTGGCCTCCTGGGGCTTTGTAACAGATCATATTCACCACCTCTCACCTTCTCCTTTTTCATTATTAAACACTTCAATGCAATTCTTGTCTTCACTCATAGCAGGGAGATTTAAAAATCAACAAATAATGGAACAACACCCTGAGAGACTGAAAAAATAAAATAATGGAGATTTTTGGATAAACTTACAGGGCCCGAAGAATTGGCTATTCCTGTAGGAACAGTTTTCACCTCACCTCAAAATAAACTTTATATATATCTATATATCTCTATATAGACACAGACATCTTATCCCCAGCCCAACCCTTCTGAAGAAGCATTGCCTTAAACCACAGCACTGACATCCTTACCCAAAACAGAAGAGAGCAGAACAAATGGGGCAAAAATAAGGCAAAGTAATGAACCTGTTCCAAATGGACACATCACCAGCACAGAGGGAAGCTGGACTGGAAGCCCCAGACAGGTGGACTTGGACTGCCAAGTACAGTGTGTCTGCACAGGGTCTACCTCTCCTGGCCTGCTCCTGTCCAGTCTCTGCCCTGCCACAATCACAGCAGCAGCAGCAGCAATGAATTAATTCCTGCCTGCAGTGGATGTGGCTATTTCATTTTGGCAGCACGAATGTTGCTAAGTGAAAGCACGTCTTTCTGAACTGCCTTGCTCATGGGAACCATTTAATCATTATAGAGCAATTATAGAGGTCTTTATTCAGTTGTTCCTTAAGTCCTCATTCAGGCAAACCTATTTCAATGGGAACTGTGCCTGAAAGGGACTCATCAAAACCTGACCAGGAAATGGCCAGTAAGAGTAACCGATTTCCAAGAGAGAAAAACTCATGCATTACATCCATAATGGGTAACTTCTTATGAATACACCTATTGAAGTGTGTTATATTCATTAAACTCCATTTGGAGAGGAAGGGTAACCTTCCAGTTAACACAATTTCTAAGGGCTGGTGAGAGCTGGGTTCTGTCCCTGCCTTTGACACCGGTGCCCCTAGGAGCACGGTCACACCACTTGGTAATTTTACCTTAAATTCAGCAAAATAGGTACTGAACTGGGACAGCAGTAACCACCAGTTTAACTGTATTCGTGGACTGCAGCCCCTGGATTCTCCTTTGCAAAACAGAAAAAGGAGCAGAAAATTTCTCCTATTTATTTTTTTCTGTTCACATTTTGAGGCAGGGCAGGACTTTAATTCCATGTACGCCCAGTGCATCGCACAGAACGCCTTTGAAGAGGGCTGTGCTGATCACAGAGCAATAATGCTAATTGTTATCAATACAAGCTAAGAATGCTGTGCTTTTGTGGCAAATGTCCACTAGGAACTTGACTGAGACCATCAACATTCCATTTGGGAGTTAAGCCCCATTTGAACTTGTCTCCCAAAGCGAGAGTTTACAAACACAATTTAGTCCCTATTTGAGCAAGCTCTTTGAAGATGTAAAGTACTAAATTGTGTATCTCTATGTACGAGAGACAGAGACAGAATGTGTAATTTCTTTCTGCATTCAGGGAACACAAGATTTCCTTTTTTCCCCTCTTTTTGGAAGGAAGTTTACTGCTGAGACCATTAGAGAAAATGCAAATGTGCAGACTGTTTGTTAAGGCTCCAGGAGAGAAAGCACAGGCAGTTGTTACCACGAGTATTTCTAGGAAAATGGGAAATCTTTGTCTTTAAGTGTATTTATTTAGCCAAGGAACGTTTGCACAGCTTGTGGAGCATGGTTCTGGAGGAAATTAAATTCCAGCTGCACCATCATATCACTCCTACACCTGCCAGTTCTTCCGACCAGCTCGCCATGTCCTGCACCGACGTCACAGATGAGCTGTTGTGCAACCACCAGGTTTTTTCTCTTATCCAAGAAAGAGGCAACAACCCCACTCCTGCACACAACAGATTGCCTGTTGCAGCAAAACCACAGGCAGGAGGCATGAGGAATTTTTGAGGCTGATTCAAGAAAAATAAAATTACCTTGTACGTCTATATAGGTTGGTGTAGAAGGATCCAAGCTGGATGCAGCCTAAGCCAAGTTTGGTGCATTTCTCATTAGAGCTTATTAACTTGGACACGGCCAAAAGAGGACTTGAGACTGGAAAATAGGAATAAGAGACAGAAAAGGGAGAAACATTTGCAGACATTGACCTTGGAAACAGAAGAAATGAGCAGAGCCAGAGGCTGTTTGTGCACAACACACCTTTCACGAAAGACAAACTGTGGTCAAACAGCAATTTAAGGAAATGCAAAATGTTTTGATAATACTTTGCAAACTGAATGTTTCAGTTCTTCAGTTTGAAACGAATGCTTCAATTCAAAAACATGTTTGAAGTTTAATAAAAGAAAATTAACTCTATGAGTTAAAAACATTAAGACCTTCACACCACATTGAAATATTCTGGTTAGGGCTCAAAGATCAGGTTACAGAGATATATTTCATCTGCCCTGTGAGATTGGGTATATCTAAGCTGATCATCCAGGGTTCTCTCTCAAGCCACTGAAGATCCAGCCAGGAAACTCAGTGGAGCACAGGGTGCAGTTCACTTTTTTTACAGAAATTATCCAAATCTAGTCAATCAAGTGGTGCCCTAAAAGCACCTTTGCTCCCCACTATGATACAGGTGACTGGCCCAGGTGTAAATGTCTGCCTGACACACAGACACTGTGTCACTTACTGCCTGTGTGCAGCTGGGGTTAACCTGCCCCAGACCTCTCTGACATGGAGAACCACAGAGCCAATAAGGCTGGAAAAGCCCTCTAAGATCGAGTCCAACCATTCCTCCATCTCTGCCAAACCACCGCTAAACCATGGCCACTAAACCACATCCACACGTTTTTTGAACACTCTGAGGGATGGTGACTCTAACACTGCCCTGGTGACAGAGCTGGACATTCATCTCAGAGAAGAAATTTTTCCCTGATATCCAATCTAAACCTGTCCTGGTGTAACTTGAAGCAGTTCCCTCTCCTCCTGTCCCTGTTCCCTGGGAGCAGAGCCTGATCCCCCTGGCTGTCCCCTCCTGTCAGGAGCTGTGCAGAGCCACAGGGTCCCCCCTGAGCCTCCTTTTCTCCAGGCTGAGCCCCTTTCCAGCTCCCTCAGCCATTTCTGGTGCTCCAGACCCTTCTCCATCTCCATTCCCTTTCCTGGACATGCTCCAGCCCCTCAGTGGTGAGAAGAACCTCATTCTTCCACTCTGCATTTTTCCACTTCAGTTCAAAATAAATGCCTCTCCCTGGCCAATGACCTTCAAAGTGAGAAAAGGGGATGTATGTGGAAACCCCTGACGCATATCTGTAGGATCCTAAAGAACTGTGTTGTGTTTATTCTTAAGGTAAGAAATCTACATTTTGCTTTGGCTGGATTTTTACAGCTCATGTGCACACACACTCAGCACTGTGGGGGAAAAAAACATAAAGAAAAGCTGTCTTCAGCAGAGTGATAACTTATCTTTCCAGTGATATTTTTTTGCCCATCTGCATTTAAAATGAGTCAGATTTGGATGGAGGAACAGCACTTGCTGCTTCATGTGCTCCAGAAGCACTGAATGTGCTTCTGCACAGGTTTTGTGGATGTGCACTGTGGATGTATTAAGGACTTTGTTGTTGTTTCTGAGGTTTGAGTGGATAAAAAGGATACAAAAAAGTACACTGGGATTAAAACAAAAAAGCCATGGCTAAGAACTTCCTTAATTAACTCATCTCAAGAAGAGCCATTCCTTCAAACACCACACAGAATTAAGACATAGTCAGGTTTCTCAGAGAGCAAAGCTGCAGACAGATGCCAGGGGGAACCAACAAATATTTCTAGCACGTTACCAACCTCACCTAATCTGTTTAATTGTGTTTGTAAATTCATGAGGCACCCAACTGTTTACCCAAATACCTCACTTCTGTGGAGCAGGTCCTAAATTACAACGTGTGGGGTACATTACCTCAAGTGCCAGACTTTGTTAAAGATCAGTCCCTTTCCTTATTAACATCCACTCCTGCAGAGATGGAACCTTCTGTTCAGAGGCATCTCATCCTCACAGATCCCAGTGGTAAACTCTGTGCTTGGTAAAATCACCCTTTGTAGCAATTATATTTTCTAAGCAAAGGAAACCAAACCTTGTTTTTTCATTATCCTGCAGCAAACAGCCTTGTTCTGTTAGATGTAGCCAAAGGAAGAAATGGATATCCAGAATTACACAGAAATATTGGTTTGAAGAAGGGAGAGAGGCAAGGAAAAGGATATTTATACTTGGGAATCCTATTCCATTTCTTCTCTGCTGAGGACCTACTAACACACACTCCTGGGTGTGTCTTGGTAGAATGGAAATGGGTTTGTTTGAAATTCCAGACAATGATGATTTATTTGATGACACATATCCATCACAGGCTTCCTCACAGATAAGGCTCAGAGAGGAATAAAACTCCTCAAACTCCATCTTGCTACCAAGCTCTCCTGATCTCACAAGACACAAACTCCAAAAGAAGAGTCCCAAACCAAGCAAATCTGATTGTTAATATTTCACCACAAAATACACTCTCACTTTGGAAAATAACATCCTCCTATACAGAAGGGCTAAGAGACATTGAACTGATATGGAAACCATTTGCTTTCCCCATTTTTTTGTTTGTTTTGTGTTGTTTTTGTTTTTGTTTTCATTTTGGTTTTGGTTTTGTTTTTGTTTTTTTTTTTCCACTGAGAAAAACCACAACATGGCTGTTACTTACACAGGGATGTTCTGGGGTTTTTTTCTGCAATAAAATTTCATTCTATGCCACATTCAGCAGGTCAAGTTATCCCAGGCAGCTGGAAAATGCAAATGAAATATTCTCAGTAGTACTTTACAGTTAATTAATCATTCTCCTAAGACAGATCTAATGGAAGAACACAACCTGGAGTGTGATATCTCACACCATCAACATCACCCCGACGAAATTGCATAACTTAATTCATTTTTTGGGTTATAAACACAAGTATTTGGTCACTGTCAAAGCACCACACAGAAAGGCAATCCCAATTGGGTATTTTCAGTCCAGCATAATAAACCAGAAATATTTTCTGAGCACTTTGGTCACTCTGGAGGGACTTGAGAGAGATTATACATTTTACTGCTTGAGCCCCACAGGAAGTTCTTGATATGATGCAGGCTTTAGAAGGGGGCTGATGTCTTGGTGTGCAAGACTGGATATCTGTTTTTTCCATCTGATTAATGTAAGGAATCCACACCCACCCCATCCATCTACAGAGTCTCTCCCTCCAGTTCAGTGATAACCACAGAAATGCTAAACAGAACAAACAAGGATTTACCCTAAAGTAATCTGCAGGTGCCACATCAGCCAATCTTCCCTTCAGATACACACACAGAAAAGATAACACACAACATTTAGCAATCCATTTTTCTGTTCTGTTTCATTACCACCTCAATGGAATATAAATATATGTGTATATAAACACACACACACACATATATATATGTGTATGTATTTGTATATATATGTGTATATATATATATATGTATATATATGTATATATGTATACGTGTATATGTGTGTGTGTGTGTGTGTGTATTTATATACACATATATTTATATTCCATTGAGGTGGTAATGAAACAGATATATATATATGTGTGTGTGTGTGTGTGTGTGTGTATGCATGGAATAGAGTAGGAGAGGGAAGACTGAAGGCACAGGAAAATACAACATTTAAGTCCATATAGTCAAGCTTATTTCTGCATAACCGAAGAGGCAAATAAAACCAAGAATTTGCAGAAATTCCAAGCTCAAGTCAAACCTGGAGCTTGTTTTCCTTCCCCAAAACATTGTTTGACTTCGGGGCATTGTAGTCCTACACCTTCTATGTGTCCTCAAAAAAAATAAAATTGAACTGTGTAATGGGAACAGGTGCCAGCAATAAAGCCTGGAAACTCTATTTGTCCTCCCAAGAAATTGTCTTCTCACTACATAAGTACAGCCTGGTGCTGTCGATAAATGCAAACGGCATTTTGATAAAGATAAATTATAAAGCAGCTCTTTGGTCTTCTAAAGAGATGGGGTGGTGTGGACAGCTGTTTGGCTGCTGGAGCCACATTTAATGAGATTTGTGCACAAAATTGTTTGCACGTTGGAGGGATGCATTTCACAATGGCACCGAAAACAATTGGGTGTTGTGGGATAAGTACCTTTTACAGTATATCAAGGTCAAACCTTTTACTTGATGTACTTAACTAACCATGTAAAATATTACATCAGCAAGCCTATGAGGCACTTAGAGATATATTCATATTTGCATAATGTCCTCTGTAAGTTAGTCTGCAGTCCTTAAGGGTGTTTAGAATAACTGCATGCAAGAATATACTTAATCCAATCTCATTTTAGCTTTTGCTCTTTTAAGATTTCAAAATTAATAAATCCTCCTGATACTCCAAATTACCATGAGCTTTTATAAGCATAACTTTGTAACTTTAACCCATTTATGAACATACCCTACAGGCATATGTACTAATGAATAAGAAATAACATTAGAAGTTTAAAGATGGTCTCTTTATGAAGTAATGTAAGAAAATCCTGTTAGCTGGATCAAGTACAAAAGTGTGATTTCTTAAAAATAGAAAATCCTTCACAAAATTACTTGTAATTACAATAACCAAAGGATAAAAAGTAAGAATAGTTTAAGCATTGTGCATTATTTAACTTGGTACATGAAATATGTTTTATGTATATGTATGAAGCATGCAAATAGAAATCTGATCTAAAGTGTGCTTCCATGGCTACAGGATTCCTAGTTATTTATTTATTTTCTATTGTGCTTGATTGCTGTCAAGAACAGTGACAGATAAAGGATTTCAAATTACCTTCAACACTTGGTGATTGCTCCAGTGAACCAAGCTCTTCCTGTGTTTGCCTCTAAGACATCTGGAGGAGGTGGGGAAAACCTTCCTGGCCAAAGGTTCTCCCAGGATCCCCAAAGTCCTCCAGAATCCACAAGCTCAACACCTACTTTGGAGAATTAAAATGATGTTGATGATGATGATGATAAAAACTCATCACAATTAATGGGTCAATAATTGAAATTTCTCCTTCTGCTTGCCGTGGGATTGAAGCAGCCCCTGTTGCCTGCCCACCGTGAGGAGTCATTACAACCCACGGGGTGAAATGTCCTGGTGATCAAACCCTGCAAGTAGGGCAAGAGAAAGGAGTGAATCCCAGGCACTGCTGCTGATGGCCCATGGGAAGAAAAAAGGCCATGTGGGAACCACGTGGAATTGGGAAAGTTTCATTTTGCCTACCACATATTTAACATGGGCAGAAAAAGTCCCAAAGCATCTCTTGCTTGCCCCCACCCCTTCCCACTTGAAGTTAAACATTAAGTGGCCAAAGTATAGGGTCCTCTCCTATTTTATGTTATGATTTATTATAGTAATCCATTTTGTTTTGTTCCCACATCAGCCAAAGTCACTGCTCTTTTTGCAGAAAATAACTGAAAAAAGGGGTTTATCTGGTATGAGCAGTCAGTGTGGATCATCAGAGCTGCCTTCAGTCAGTGGAGATGATACTTAGAACTGAACAGCTGGCCCTGAGACCCCAGTGTTCCCATCAGATCAACTCCTGGTTTCCTGGGAGTGGCATTTCAGGATGTCAGGAGTGTGTTGCTTTCAGAAGGAGGACAGGTGAAAGTCCCAGGTGCCACAGGAGTCACCCTGTGGCTGTCAGGAAGCTGAAGAGTATTGAGAGGTCTCACAACAACAAAACCCATTTCACTCATCACACACTGACCTTGGCAAGTTTTTGCCCTGCTCACTGGAGCAAGGAGAATTTAAAGCAATGACAAGCGAGATGTTGCCAGGTGGGTGTTCTGGAGATGCTCCACTGCTCTTCCACTGGATGTCACTCTGACATTGAGCCCTGGGCTCTCCACAGACCTAAGTGGCTTTGTTCAGGGAATAATGCACGAGCTGGTGGAGAGCAAAGCTAAGTGACTCCTCATTAAAGCAGCATCAGATAGCCAACAGCTCTTTGAGAAGTGGGATGGTGCTTTGTCCCAGGGATTGATGGGGCAGGACGGCACATAAACAATAATTCCCCAGCCTGAACAAGACAAGGCTGGGAGGGGATAGATCTGCTGTGAGTAAATCTGGAGCTTTGATGCCTACAGGGAGAAATTACTGATGCCAAAGGACAGTAATGCACATGAGCATAAGAGAACCTTGATCTTATTTAGACCGGGAATTAGAGGGAGGTTTCAATGTGTAAGATCACAGAGGGCATGGAGCTGCCTGGATAAGTGGACTAGCAGGACAGCGCTCCCTCTTCCCAAGAAAACAAACCTCAGCCAGGATTAAAATGGACCTTGATCTGTTTAAGAATGGCACTTCATCACTGTGTGGGTCACGAGGTGACCTGAAGCTCTGACCCAGGAGGTCTCTTCAATTCTTCAGCTACCAGCAGCACCTTCGCTGCTACCCAGCTCTGCTGCACACTAAGGAAAGGGATTTTGTCAGGAGTACAGTCCCCAGCTGAGAATGAGTGGAGATATTTCTGCCTCCTGGTGTTCTCCTGCTTCCCTCATGCCTGCTGTGTCACAGTCACAGCACGAGGGGACAGTTAAACAGGACTAAGAGCTGTCCTGGGCTGGGCAGGGTTCACAGCACCATATAAATCAATAATTAGGATTAGGTTTAGTCACCTGGACCATCTCTCTGCTCTCGAAGTCTGAATTATAGTCTAAATTATCATCACCAAATGTCTCCTCTTGCACTTCACAACCAGCCTACACCAGAACAGGATGCCAGAAGAAATGGCACCAGACAGGCCAGAGTTTGGCTAAGACTGTGTAGTGTTGCTATTGGACACGAAATGAGTACAGAGAAGCTTGGTAAGTTTAAAAGAGGAAAAGACCCAGTTTTATTCAAACATCTGGTATTTATCGAATTCCAAAGGTGACAGTGGATTGGAGGATGGAATTACCACCTCTCCAACCACACTGGTCCAAAGATCAATCAATCATTTCTCTCCACCCACAGAGAAATATATAAACTATTCTATTTATACATTAAATTGTGTGGGACTCAAATATGTAAGCATTATCAGAAAGCTAAAGAAGTCTTATGAGAACTTTAAAACTTTCAAAAGAACTATAAAAGAAAACGTAATACTTTTAAAAATCAGAGTTGACAATTCAGGTAGCTCAGATCCCCATGACAATGACACTTGTATAAGGGAACAAATCAAAAAGAATACTCTTAGTCTCCTAACAACTAATAAAACAATGAATTCTCTTCCTCCTGTATGTGACCATGGATTCTGGTGGATCATTAAATCAAGGTCAGGCATCTTCAGACTGCCACCACTAACCTTAGAAAAACACCAAACTGGAACACAGGAACAGCAAAATAAAGTGAGCATAATGAAATCCAAATTGTAGCAGCACAATGCAAATGCTGAGTGGGACTGAAGAAAGGCCAGTTAGGCGTTTCTGGGGTGGCCACTCCACAGGCATTTGTCCTTGTGAACAACCAGAAGATAAATTAATAAAATCAAACATAAAAATTTAGAGTTCCATGAGAACTGAGAACTACCAGCATGGCCTTGACAAAGAGAAAAAAAGGGCAAGTTCTAACAGCAAGCAAAAATTTCTAGTGACTGCAGGAATATCCAGGAAAAAAACTACTTTGCAATAGAAAGATTATTATTATTATTATTATTATTATTATTATTATTATTATTATGGGCTATTAAGCATTGGAATGGAGTGCCCAAGGGGGTGGTGGAGTCACCACCCCAGAGGTGTCCAAGGAATGACTGGATGTGGCACTCAGTGCCCTGGGCTGGTTGCCAAGGTGGAGATTGGGGCCAAAGGTTGGGCTGGGTGATCTTGGAGGTCTTTCCCAACTCGAATGTTTCTGTCATTCTGTGATTGTCCTCTAAATCCAACAATATGAAGTGCTGTCCATAGGATATAACTATTTGTGAGTGCAAATAATAATTTTATGTAAACAGTCCAATGTACAGAGAAAACATGTCACTGAACCTCAGCCATGTCACAAGTCTGAAGTTTCTTTACCACCGCATTACTGAAATTACCAAGGAAGGAAGAGTCTGACATTCCTAAATTTCTTAAAGGATGAATAATTTAATTTAATTCCCACGCTGAATAACAGATTTACTTGTAAATGCTCAGACTTTCATTCTGCACTCAGGGTAAGCATCCTGGCTTTAGGGAAGAAACACTGTATTTGCTTTTATATGCAACAGTAAGTTTGATACAAACCTTCAGCTGTAAATCTCAATTCCCCTCATTTACTGGGCCATCATTGATGCCTCCACAACAGCAGAAGTCAGAGATTTGAAAGTTTTGAAAGGGTTTAGAGACACAAGTCCCATTAGACTCATGGGAACCATTCCTGTAAATCTTCCAGGCAGCTCTAAAAAATTTTAGTCTAAATTCCTTCCCCCTCCTTTTGCGTATTTTAAAGAAACAAGGCACAGCCCTGGAGAGCAGCAGCTAGTAGAGAGGAGACTCCATTTTCATCAGGGTTAGCGAGGTAAAACAAGAGAATTGGCTTTGCATGGTGAAAAAGTTTAATGAAAATGTAATAAAAGTTTAATAAAAGGCACTGGAAAGTGCCAAAATGTTTATCCTGAAGCTGTAGACCTCACACAAAGTATCAAGTGAGTGAGGCTGCAATGACAACTAGGACAAGGCCAGAGAGGGAAAAGCTTCTGAAAGGTTGCAAGTTCCTCCTGATCATAACGAGAAAGAGAGGTTTAAGAAACCGAAGAAAGGAAAGGAATTTTATCCCATTTCAATTAACCGGGAAGGCTGGATGGAAATGTTTACTCCCAGAGAGCACTATCAGCTTCAAGTGTGATTCTCCTTTAGGGGACAGAAAGTTTGATAAAAATGCAGCACCCTGGTGCTGATTGAGATAAACGTCCACAGAAGGTGCATTTTGGGGGTGATAAGGAGCTGTGTGACCTTGTAGAGCCCTGGAGCTCCGAGGCAGAGCCCGGCGCTGGCGGCTGCACCTCCAACCAGAGCCACCCCTTCTGCGGGCACAGCAGAGAAAGAAACGAGCTCAGCTCTGACACAAAACATCTTTTAACTCAATTACTGTTTACAAACACAGCCCTGCTCCTGCCTGGGGAAGCAGAGCCCACTTACTGTCAAAGTGGATCATGAAATGGAAAAGGAAAAGGGTGGAAAAGGGAAAAAAAAAGCAAACGCACCAGAAAGCTTTGCCCAGCATCCCTCCTTCTCCGAGCTCTGGTCATCCAGTCCCACCCAGAGACACAGCAGGGATTGGCCTCCCAGGAGGAGCAGGCAACATAAAAGTCTGGAATGTGCTCTCTCCTACACCCATCACAGCCAGGCATTTGAATATTGGATTTAGTGTTGTGCTTCCACAGATACAAAATTAGGCCGACAGAAGTCTGGATTCCGGCCCTTGCTCCATCCTGGTGACTTGTGGAGAGCTGGTAGCCAAAAGCATTTGGAACGGTTGTCTCTCTCCAGATGCTGCCATTCATTTCTGTGGGAACAAGACCACTTACATCTAATTACAGTTTCTGCTCAAATTAACAGGGCAGAAATGACAGGCAAAAAAAAAAAAAACCAAAAAAACCAAACAAACCCACCCCAAAAAATTCTCTGGCCTAACTGGGAAACTTTTTGCTGTCATGGCTTGGGAAGCAGTCGATCCTTTCAAACAATGGCTTTTAAGTGATTTTAAGTTCATGTGTTCTGACTGCTCAGTTTGTCTCATTGTTAAAGCATCAGCAAAAGGGAGAGAAAAGGGAGAGTTTTATCACAGAAATCCCCTGCTCGTGAAAGATTTGTTAAATGACCATGCAGTCAACTGTGGAATTGGGACCATCGTGGCATAAAATGTTGTTTTCATTATTAAACCAATTGCCAATTGCACGTTACAGTATTTGCTGTGGAATAGAAGTTACACAAAGCCACGTTTTCCCTGGTGCTGCACAAGGTTTGGAACACATGTGTGGAGTTTTATACATGAACACCTCTGTCTTTCCCTTCCTTGTGGAAATCAGGACTCATTTCACCCAGGGGTAAGAAAGCCTGCAGTTTCCAGATGACAGTCAGGCCACCAATGTCCAACCCCTTTCTTTGCATTCCATTTGCCATTAGGATCATATCAGTTGGCCACTGGATACAGAACATTTCTGCCCTTCAAAGCCCACAGCAGCTGGATTACGTCATCATCACAGAATCAGAGAATATCCTGGGTTGGGAGGGACCTACAAGGATCATCATGTCCAACTCCTGGCCCAGCACAGGACACTCCAAGAGCCCCTCCAAAATGTGCTGACTCACATCACAGGGGTTCAGCAACTTTGCTCTGACTGGTCCAGTCACAAAAAGGTTGGAAATAGAGGGGTTGTGAGATTCCTTCCCTCAGATTCCTTCCCTCAGTGGCTCCAGACCCATGAGGGGTCTCTGCTGTGTCCTTCTGGTGAATCAACACCCAATTCAGGTTCCCTCCCTGCCAAACAGCTCATGAAAATCATTCTTTCCTACTAATCATTACTGATTTATTTTCCTGGTCCAGCCTTGGGCAGTTGTTGTCTCTCAGATCTCCATCAATGAGTGGTAGATGAAACAACTCACACCATAACCCAAAAGAAGGGGTTAAATCAACAGAGTTATACCTTATACAGTCAATGGAAAATTCTGCTTCTTTTTTAAAAACTTCCTCTTTTGTAGCTGACTTTCAACAGACCAGCTCCTAAATTCTCCAAGTTATTTCTCCCCCCAGTTTCACAGTTGGACACAATTTTAAAGCTTTGATAGCCAGGCCCAGCTCCTGACTTGTCCCAAGGGACAAAGTAAAATCACAGAAACCATCAGACATTTGTTTTGCATGTGCCAGCTGACTACAGAGCAAGAATTTCCAGACTGCAATGCACAAAAATTTGACTTTTCCTTCTATTTCAGCACTTAAGACATACCAGTCAAAGTAAAAATCCTTATCTAGAAATATGGACTTCACCTCCCACTAGACAGACCTTAAAAAATATTTCAAGTCTGAGGCGAATAAAAGAACAGGAGGAAAGGTTATACAATGTGGATCTAGACCAATTTCATAGGAAAAATAGGGATTACCTTTAACTGCAGCTTTTCTCACCTGTCCTGCCTTTCCTTACGAGAAAATGAAAGCTCTCCATTTTCTCCCACTTTCATTTTATGTTCTTTTTAAACAACTAAGCATGGTTCTTGTTCCCTAGAATTAACTCACACTGGTAGTTCTAAGAAGAAACCAATACCTATGAACCAGATTTAAGGGAAAAAAAATTTTTTTTTTATCTTCTAGCTGCTAAAGATTCAAAGTTATTTTGTAAGGGACTAACTAAATGTTGACTTTTTTTTTTCTGGTATTAAATCACAAAAGATATGAATGTGTATTTATATAACACAGGAACAGGCAACAATTAATTTGAAATCAGATTGTACCATCTTAGACTTTTCTAGAAAAAAAATTTTTCTAGCCAAGTATTAGGGATACTGTCAATTGATTCCAAGAAGAAATTTCTGGA
The DNA here is from genome assembly GCF_024509145.1 of Vidua macroura. Classification (NCBI taxonomy): domain Eukaryota; kingdom Metazoa; phylum Chordata; class Aves; order Passeriformes; family Viduidae; genus Vidua; species Vidua macroura. Next base: position 4,260,379 of record NC_071576.1, read on the forward strand.
ATAACAGCCACTAAGTTCACAGATTCAAAGCTTTATCTAGAGGGAACATGATAGGGAACACGCAGCAGAGCAGATTTTTCACTCAAGACTCATTCCAAGAGCTGCAAAGCTACAACAGTTTCCAAAATGTAGGACAGAATTCCTTAGGTTATTGCCTTACACACATGTCCACACAGCCAACAATTAAAAATTCACAAGAACATCTTGTCAGATGCCTCAGCATTGGGTTTGCTTCCCAGTCTGAGCCTAATCTTACCCTGAGCATTCCTTTTCTCAGGAGGGAGCGAGACTCGCAGTTAAGATGGGACTGGGAAGCAAAGTCACAGGAGTTCAAGTCCTGATCCTGCTTCTGAGTTTTGAAGAACTTGTTTAATCCCTCCAAGTTGCAGCTTTCCCTGCATAGAATGGGGATAATATCGCTTGCTTTTAGTTGTCTGTTCAGTCTATCCAAATCCCAAGTTATTTAGGAAATAGCTTCTCAGCATATATTTACCTTTTTGCTTTGTGGAGCAGGAATTCCAATGCCATTGGAGCCCTTAAGCAGTAATAGTGAAAGCTGGTGAATTAGTGCCAAAGGAGATCATGGTGTGTCCAGCTTTTCAAGCCAGGTTAGTCAAAAAACCCTCCAGAATGTTTCAAACAAAAATGTTCCTGTGTCACAGTACACAGTTCAGCTACACTATTTCTTCCCAGCAGGATTCATCAGTTAAGAGCTGCTGCTTCTCTCACCCTGGCACAAGGCTCCTGGGTCTGAAGGGATTTAGATATAAAGCTTGAGCACCAGGAATGCATCCCTGAGGAGGGGGAGACAGTTCTGTGGCTCCTACCATGACAAAAGCTGAACTGTATTGCAACCAAACATTGATGGGCCTGATGAAGAGATTTCAGGATTGCACTCACTGGCAAAAATCAGCCAGGGTGTCAGGAGAGGTGACCACAGTAGATCCTGTTGTCTTACAAAAATTTGGCCAATCACTGTGGAAAATTCTCAGCTCAGACTCATGAGCAAGCAGTGATTTCTTATTGTACCAACACACAGAATCCCAGAATGGTTTTGTGTGGAAGGGACCTTAAAGTTCCATCCCTGCCATGGGCAGGGCCGCCTTCCACTATCCCAGGTTGCTCCAAGCCCTGTCCATCCTGGCCTGGAGCACTTCCAGGAATCCAGGGGCAGCCACAGCTTCTCTGGGCACCCTGTGCCTCTCCACCCTCACAGGTCATGCCAGGAGCAGCCTTTAGGAAGCCTCTGCAAAATTCTGAGGAGCAAATACCACCCCAAACGCTGCAGGCCATTTGGGGAAATTCTTTTGCGTGTGAGAAAAAGGGATGTTTGGAAGAACATCCAGGAAAAGGGTGTTTGGAAGAATACAGCCTGCAAATCGTTCGCCCTGTTCCGCTAAGCCTCCGAAATGATCTGGAGGTGTCCCAGTTAAGCAGAACTGCAATCCCTAATAAGTGGCACTCATTGCCACTAAGCACCGTTGGACTTACATGATTTCCCTTGTAGATGTCTGGATTAAGTGGTTTTGCCAACTAAGCACTTCCTTCTTCTGATCCAGCGGCGCGTACGGAATCACACCTATTTTACCGCTTTATGTATCTCAAAGGGCTGGTTTTGTGAAAATGAAAATGCAGTTTATCTGTTGCACAAGTTTTGAATACATGTGAGCTCCTGGGGCACGTGGAATACATTTCACTCCATCCATCCATCCATCCATCCATCCATCCATCCATCCATCCATCCATCCATCGTGTTGGCCTCACCGTGCACTTCACCTGGTCTGATAACATTCCTCTGAGCCAGGAATCACGTGCTGAGCCTCGGTATAATGTCAGGGCACAAAGGAAAAGGAGAAAGAAATAAACAAGTCAACCTCAAATCCAGGCACCTTGAAGCAGAGCTCTGAGAAAACTGTCTGTCTCAATGGAAAATCCTAAGGCTGGTACATTTTGGCGGCTTTCAGAGCGAGCAATGCCCCTTTCATTGGGCACTCAAAGCTCTAGAGTCACATCTGTTTGTGCTGGCGTGAGATTGGCACGCTGCTCCCGAGGATGAAAGCTGGAGCGGTGGTGCCAACCTGCTGGGAAAAGCATGGCTTTCAGGATTTTTCCCTTTCTTTCCTTTTGCTGCAAGGATTCTCATGCGGTGCCAAGGCGGCGTGAGAGGCGAGCGCCACAAGTTTTCTTTGGAGGATGAGGGGAATGGTTGGAAAGGAGGAGGAGGAGAAGGAGGGGGTGAGGAATGTGGTGGGGGAGAAAGGCATCGTGTGATGCCTCAGGTTTGAGCTCATCCCTCCAGGGATGGGGATCCACCACTGCCCTGGGCAGCCTGTGCCAGTGCTGGACAACACTTTCTGTGAAGAATTTTCCTACTATCCAAACTAAACCTCCCTTGGCACAGCTTGAAGCCATTTCCCCTTGTCCTGTCCCTATCCTGGGAGCACAGCCCGACCCCCCCGGCTGTCCCCTCCTAACAGGAGTTGTGCAGAGCCAAGGTCCCCCCTGAACCTCCTTTTCTCCAGCTCCCTTAGCAGCTCCTGGTGCTCCAACCCCTTCCCCAGCTCCACTGTCCTATTTGTACTTCATTTTCAGGTCAGTTTGGATTAATGGGAATTCATGGCATGGCCCACAGTTTGAGTCCTAAAATAGGGTTCATCCTATTTATCTCATCCATGAGACCCAGGTTTCAAATATGACTCCCTGAACATCAAGTGGAAAGCAGGGCCAGGAAAACATTACTACACCTTGGGACAGCAGGAAAATAGCACATGACTCATGAGGCCAGAACTCAGGGAGGCTTTCAGTGCCTTCATAAAGGAAGATTAAAAAAAAGCAAAGGAAAAATAATTCGGAGTTGCAGCAGGACTGAGATTACAGCTAACCTCATTCTTGTGCCTTGTAAAATATCTGAGCATAATTAAATCTGTTCCTTTTCTTTAATTAGCCTTGTGTCTCATTAGAGCAGTTCACTACCATGTCTTTATTTACTTGATTTATATCTCCTCCACACCTTTGCCTTCCCTCCTTCACCTAATCTTAACATCTCTCTTTTCCTTCCCTTAAAGCTCTTTATTTTCGCGCTTTGATGTTACATTGGCTTCCTCTTGACATGTTTTGTTTAAAAGAAAAACAAAGACAGAAAATCTATACACAAAACAGAAGTCAACTACATCTTGACAAATCAAGCTTTTAAAAAGTCAGAAAAAGCAGATTTAGAGATGAAAGCTCATTCTTAACCCAGCTTCCTTCTTCAGAGACCTTAATATGATCTCTTTATGTAACTGTTTGCCAATTAATTCAAAATATAATGCAAGCTGCAATTTTGCTTAGAGACACGCATTCATTAGGGTTGGGGAAAGCATATAGTTTTCAGGCTTTGATTGATTTTTTAAATCTCATTGAGACGTACAGAACAAGACATCTTTTAAAGACATCAATTGTCCAAACAGCCACGGTTTATATCTACAAATTTACAAGAAACAGATGGTTTGCACATGGGAGGAAAAGAGAGTTATCCTAGAAGAATGGTAGCAGTGTTTAATCTGAGAGTGATGACAAGTCCTGCTCAAGTTCTGACCTACATTTGGAGAAAATAGCAGTTCACCATCGCAGACTCTGCTTTTCCCAACACACAGAGATCAGATTCCTGAACATGGAAGACCATGACCTGTAAAAGTTGCTCTGGACACTCGTAGTTATCACTTCCATCCTCTGGAAGATGTGCTGGCACTGCACCTATGGCATGAGGAGGCGTGGCTTTACAGGCAGACAAATCCCTAAAAGACCCCAAAGTTTGGGGTTTTCTTCCCCCCACCAAAACATCTTGAGGAGACAGTGGCTGCAGGGACAGAGGTTTCACAGCTTTCCTGATTTCACACCTAAACAGTGCTGCTACCCCAACGTTGTCCATCTGATCCTTGCTGCCATTCTCTGGGGTACAAGGAAAGATAATAAAAAGCTATAAGCTGTGGAATATGATATTGAGGTTCGCTGGCATGTGTTCCAGGTACCCAAAGGACTCATTAAACAGGAAAGGGTTTAACTGAGCTCAACAGATTTAATTGTCTGGATTCCTGAGGATCCCAAGGATTCCTGAGTGGAATCAGGAGTCCAAATCTCAATACCTTTCAGATCTCTCCACTCCTGACTTACTGAGAGTGATTTGCAGTCCCTGCTTTGCCTCCAGCTGCAGCACTGATACAGAACAGTGGTGCTGCAGCATTCAGCTGCAGATGCAGCCCAAGATCTCATAAAAAATGGAGTCCCTGCCTAGAAAAAAATTGCAGACATCTAAGTCCTGGTGTAAACCAAAGTATTCCCTACATTTTTCACATGTAAGTGACCTGAAACATCAAAACTCCTACCCAGACATTTTGGGCACATCAAGTCCATTAGTGTATAAAAAACTGAAGATAAAATAAATGCCTCTTTGAGCTTCATCACCCACAGGATTTGTTTGGAGACCACACCAGCTCAGCAGGCATAAAAACAACCTTCAGACCCTACCATGATTCCGAAATCCTTGACAAATTATGTTAGAAAGGTACAGTGATGCCTCTTCTGACAGAGCCCACTGAGTGTGGCAGGATTCAAACTCCTTGTGCCACCAGATCTCAGGTGACATGAGAAAATCTGAGCAGCAGATTGATGAAAGAAATGGATTGACCATGAGAGCAGGGTGCAAAGCAAACAAAAAGAAGAAAAAGGAAAGCACGTGGCTGTTGGGTGAAGGGGTCAACAGCTGGCTTTGAGGTAGGAGAGCAGCACCGGGCAGCAGCAGAGCACTGCAAGAGTATCAGCCACCAGATTACAATTTCAGGGTGCAGGAGCCTGCTCCGAGCTTCCCACTCAATGCAGAAAAGTATCAGGGAGGTGATCTTAGCATAGGAATAATTGGATGCCAGAAAACAACCTGTTTCATCACAGAGTGCCCTGTGCTGGCCCAAATCTGACGCCGTTAGAGGCTCTGTGAAAATACAAAATGTTTAAAAATCGGCAAAAACAATAAAAAGATGACAATATAGATGGGTTCCTCAAGGGTCCCAGGCAATCAGGATCCCATCCCTGTCCTCTTTGCTCAGACAAAACTACTGGAGGGAGGAATTTGCTCTGTGACAGAGCGTGCTGGAAGCATGCCCAGGCCCACCACGGCTCCATCCCAGTAGTTCAGCGTGGAGCCCCCGGTGCTATTCACGATCAAGAGAGTGAATTCTATAGCTCCCTGCTTCCCCCTGCCCTGTTGGCAGCCACATTCCTTCACTGGCCTTATGCAAATCCAGCCCAGCCCCCCTGCTCCCCACTCCTTAGCCCTGTGCAATATTTTATTGAGCTATTGTTTCTCCAGGACAGTTCAGAAAGCATCACGGATTTTTCTCTGCTGAGAGTCTCAGGCCACAAAGGAAAATATCCCTGCCCTCACAGGGGAGGTCTGCAAGCACAAGCTCTGGCACACCAGTCACCATCCAGGGCAGCCTGTTTGCCCAGCTGGGGCAACTCCAGGCATTGTCCCAAGAGTGGGATCCCCTTCCCAGCTGGCTGTCGGCTTCTCCAGCACCCAAAGGACAAAACTTTGCACCCAGCCCCATCCAGCCATGGGCCTGTTGTGGTTTCCAGGCAGCTGTGCTCCCTGCAGAGGGGTTCTGTCCCTGGGGCTCAGACACTTCGCGTGGGAAGGCCCTGCAGAGGGATCTGCACAGGCTGGATCCGCGGGCTGAGCCCAGTGGTGTGAGGTTCCACAAGGGTTGAGGTGTGAGGTCCTGCCCATGGGTCACAACAACCCCTGCAGCTCCAGGCTGGAGGAAAAGTGGCTGAAAACTGCCCAGAGGGAAAGACCCTGGGGGTGCTGGTGATTGCAGCTGAACGTGAGGCCAGGTGTGGCCAGATGGCCTCTTGGCCTGGACCAGGAACAGTGTGTCCAGCAGGAGCAGGGCAGTGACCATTCCCTGTGCTGGACACTGGCAAGGCCACACCTCCAATCCTGGCGTCAATTGTTTGCTTCTCACAAGAAGAGGATGCTGAGGGGATGTAGTGTGTCCAGAGAAGGGACTGGAGCTGTGGGGGCTCAGTCTGGAGAAGAGGAGGCTCAGGGGAACCTTCTGGCTCTGTACAGTTCCCTGACAGGAGGGGACAGCCAGGGGTGGGTTCTGGGCTCTGCTCTCAGGGGACAGGGTGAAATAGCTTCAAGTTGCACCAGAGGACATTTAAATTCAATGGTAAGAAAAATTTCTTCACCAAAAGAGTTGTCCAGCCCTGGACAGGCTGCCCAGGGCAGTGATGGGGTCCCCATCCCTGGAGGGACTTAAAAACTTCGTAGATGTGGCACTTGGGGACATGGGTTAGTGGTGGCTTGGCAGTGCTGGGTTAACAGTTGGGCTCAATGATCTCAAAGGCCTTTTCCAATCGAAATGAATAAATTATTCCCATGGCATCCGACTCTTCTGGGATTCTCTGTCAACTCCAGGAGCTGGCAAGTGTGGCCAAAGCCATGGCAGAGCTGTGCCTGCCAAGGCAGTTCACTGGCCTAGCAACATTTTATTTTCTCCCACATGACAAAATAAAAAGCAGGAGAGAATTATTCGTCAGCTCAATCCCTGTGTTAATCTAGTTGCAAGTATAATGTGATTTCCCTCCTGCCCCAGTAGTAGGTATTGCAACACCTTACATATGGATCATTTTAATCTAATATAATCTGGCTGGCTGGAAAGAAGGTTTCCCTCCACCACAGCTGCTTTTGATTAATGCTAAACATACATGCAAAGCTTCAATCAGCAAGAGTGTGCATCTTAGCTGCTCTGCATTTGGTAAATCAACAGTAAACCCTAGAAAATGCAGAAGATGCTGCAAAGCTTTACATGCTTAAGTTATATCCAGCTTTCCCCCCCCCCCCCAGATGTTTCCTCTCTTTGCCATTTCCAATGTATCATGATTTATTACTACTTTTCTTTAAGCAAAATTGATTTAAAAGCTGCTGACTGCAGGAGATAGGAAGTGTCAGCTGACCTTTACAAAAAACAAACCCTGGGCAAATTAACTGTTTTGTCCTCTTCATTTTACATTCACTTGCTGCAAACTTCAGCAAGAGGAGAAGCATTTCTGCTGGAGCTGAGATCAAGCACATATGTTATAAAAAAAACATAAAGCCAATAAACGATAGCTTTTTTATCACTATTAAATACAAACATGTATTCTTATTTTATTATAATTATCAAACTAGGATTAATATAATCTTGTATACTGCTTCCCTTCACGGTGAATTAAATTATGTAAAAAGTCTCCCACCAGTACTCTTACCCAGCAAGAAACATTTTAATTGTAAATTTGCCTTTTGGAGTCTTTAAATGACACACACACACGCATTAAAAAAGGCCACGACTGTGGAAGCTGTGTATGCACTAATCTGTAAATAGACTCCCAGTCCAGGACTCATCTCTGAAATGTGGCATCAATTGCACAGGCTCCCATTTAGTTTTAGTTGAATAAAGCCATACTAGATACGCAAATAACATCAAACTTGCCGGATTAGAAAGGGGCACCTCATACTCTAAATCATGATTGTCAATCATCACCCAGGATTAAGGGATATAGTTTAAAAACCTAAAAGCAAGCACTTCCTTTTAACTTCTGCCTACTGTGCATTTTGGATTATCGCCCAGAAGCAGCATTACTTGAAACAAGGCTGCCTCCCTTCTGCCACCTCCGGGAAGTGCATCTCTGCCATCTCCTCACCTCTGCTTGGGGGAAAAAACCTCTCAGCAAAGCATGCAATTTAGATTTGAGATCTACTGCTGACTGTGATTATATTTATAACTCGCTTTTCACAGAAGAATGGGGGGTTATTTTTGGCTTAATAAGTGCTTTCTGAACACAGTCCCCATTCTTACCACAAAGATGTAAGGCAGTTAAAAACCAGAGCAGCTGCTCTGTTCTTCCACAGAGCTGGCAGCCTCCCTGAACCACCGACTTCCAGGTGAAGGGTTTTGAGGGAATTACCTGGAATGCATTTCACTGTGCTGCTAAAAGCAGAGCAGCATCCCTTGGATAACTCACCCGTCCTGCTGCACACTGGACAGTCACACTCAGCCTTCTGTCCCCCACCTCTCCCTCCATCACTTTTCCCACCTTCCCCTGGTTGAGCCAGAAGTTGTGCAAAGTGAGAGTTGCCACTTGGGAAGTCTCTCCATGGCTGTCAGAAAAGACCATGGGATAGGGAGATTTGGTCGACAAACATTGACACTGAGTGTGCATGTGAGCTCAGTGAGCTGAGCTCAGCGTTGGGACCTAAACCAGGAATAATTTATGGGAATTGTTGCTGCAGTTTGGGCCCCGACTCATAACTGATTACCTGATTTTCCAGGTTTGTGGTTTTCCTTATCTGATGTAAACTCAGGTCATTTTTTGGGCTTTTGGTTGTTTCTGCCCAACAAGTGTGCTGCCAACTGATGTACCTGGACATGCAGGCTCTGTTGGAGAGCTGGGTATGGATGACAAAGAGAAAGCACACAAAGGATGGGGCAGAGAGGGAACCTGCCTGCACAAACCAGGATCTGTTTGCTCTGTGTGAAGGCATTTCTAGCCAGCATTCTGTGTTTCCATTCCTTTGGCTGCTACCAGAGACAACACATCCCACCCTGTTCCATAAAAACAGGATTAAGTCATCTTGCACAGCTAATTGAAGCCTTTTTCAAAACCAGTATTTGTGGAACACCTTTATAACTGAGATGGTCACCAGAACCTAGGGACAAGGTTCATACCCTCACTGATGTAAATTTACAGCTGCACTGACTCCAACTTCACTTCCAAAATCTAAAGTAGTCAAAGATCTTGCCCCTATGGTGCAGTTTATGGCTGCAAACTGATTAAAGAAAATATACACTGGTTCTTTAAGCAAGAAGGGGAAAAAACTCATCTAAGGCTAATCTTATCAGCATATAACCTTTTAATCAGATTATTGAAACAACATGTTAATTTATGAAAAGTTCAGCATTCTATTAAATTGCAAACAACCTAGTGAATTGCAACCCAACAGGCTGCTTCATTGAATTCATGCAGCCACTCCTGGCAAAGGCATTCCAAATTTGAACTTAATTAATATTCCTACTCCTGGTTTCCATAGTTTCTTTTTAAACATGAGTACCAGCAGAAACTGGCAGTAACTTTACCCATATTCTCAATAATAACCCCCCTCTGGCTGTCAATATGTATGAAAGGAAAAATTTTTTGCATACCCCAAACAGCCTGTCATTTTCCTGTCTTTTGTCAAAAATATCTTGGCAACTTTTTTCCTCTCTTTTTTTGCTTACACAGCTTAAGATGCTTAACTGTTTCTCTGCTTGGGTTGTGAGTGAGGCACCTTCCATCCTTGTAGCATTGACCTCAAATGACAGCCACATTGCAAAAAAAAATAAAACCAAATTTCACAGAGGTATCGGGGGGAAAGCTTTCCTTGGAGAATCAAGAATGTAAGTGCTAAAATGCTTGGGGAAGTATTTAACATTTTCCATCCTTGCTTAGGAACTTAAAAAATTACTTGTCTCCATCATGGAATGAGAACTTATTACCCTAAATGTGATTTGAAGTTATTTTTCTATTCCTATACAAACTGAATGTCAGAAACACAGACCAAGAAAGCCTCACTCACCACATGGACAGAAAGCAGGAGAGGAGCACAGCACTGAATCCAACCTGGGCATGGAAAAGGAATAACGAGACATTCCCAGCAGTTGCCCTGCTTCCACAGGAATCTTTCCAGAGGATAAAGCCCCTCTGCAGCTCCACAACACTGCCCTTTCTCCATGATGTGGTCCTCAAAACCATCTTCCACTGTTCACCAGATGAGCCTCTCGTTCATGGAATCCTGTGACTTTTAAGGAGTATTCTTTGTATTTTGTGTTGGTACAAGAGGAACATAAACATCATTTGGGAGGGTACCCAGAGAGCTCCCATGAAGAATTTCAGGCAAAAATCTGCATAGCAAATCCACCCTGAGCTCTGTGCTGCTGCAGGACACTGTAATAAAGATTAATCCCTCAAGCTTTGGGACCAGTGACTTCAGATTTATGCCTTTGGACTTCTGCACAGGAATAACCTGGGATTACTTTCCATGGGGAGCTCAGTGTCTCTGTTTCATCTGGCCAAGCAAACCCCAAGTATCTCAGACCGTGTCTGACTGAACTTCTCTTAGAAGCAGAGTTGTCCAGCAGAGCTTTAAACCAGGTGAGATGTCAGTGACAGCAGTTAGAAAGTGACTTCACAATTCCCTAAATTAGGGACTAAACCTAAAGCTGTTTCCTAAACTGAAACCAGTAGGTAAGATCGGGATCTTGCCATGGATATATCCAAACTGATTCTTCTCTCTAGTTTACTTAGGAGGATGGTGAGGCCCTGGCACTGGTTGCTCAGGGAGGTTGTGGCTGCCCCAGCCCTGGAAGAGTTCCAGGCCAGGTTGGATGGAGCTTGGAGCAATCTGGGATAGTGCTTAGTGGCAATGAGTGCCACTTATTAGGGATTGCAGTTCTGCTTAACTGGGACACCTCCAGATCATTTCGGAGGCTTAGCGGAACAGGGCGAACAATTTGCAGGCTGTATTCTTCCAAACACCCTTTTCCTGGATGTTCTTCCAAACATCCCTTTTTCTCACATGCAAAAGAATTTCCCCAAATGGCCTGTAGCGTTTGGGGTGGTATTTGCTCCTCAGAATTTTGCAGAGGCTTCCTAAAGGCTGCTCCTGGCATGCCCTGTGAGGGTGGAGAGGCCCTGGCACAGGGTGCCCAGAGAAGCTGTGGCTGCCCCTGGATCCCTTGGAGCAACCTGGGACAGTGGAAGGTGTCCCTGCCCATGGCAGGGGGTTGGAATGAGATGATCTTCAAGGTTCCTTCCAACCCATTCAAGGTTTCTATTAATTTCTCAGGTTGGCACATTAGTTCCATTTTAACCAAAAGTGGCCAAGGCACCTTTTTTTAAACAAACAAACAAAAAAATTCTCCAATAAATTTTATGCAAAAAGTTCGATGCAAAGATCAGAAATACAAATCGGTGCATCACCAAAGGCAGGCTGCAGAGTGAGCTCAGCAGCAGTTTGTTGTTTATCCCATCTGTTGACCAGCTGAAATGTGTGAACTGGTGTCCAGTTAGAACATATGTTAATGTACAGGAGATGTGCCAGATGCTGCGTGTCTCACAAGGATCCACAGCACACACAGCCACTCATCCACCTGTGGGACAGCACAGAGGGTGCTCCAGAGGGATTTAAAGGAGTTCAGCATCACAGAGTCATTTAGGGTGGCAGAGACCTCTCAGATCACTGAGCAGAGGGAGGAAACTCTCAGACATCATTCCCCAGGAAAGCAGGCTTGGTTTAGTCCAGTGTTAAATACAATAAAAGTAATTAACACCTTCCCTGACAAAACAAGGTTTAGATGCACACAGCCAGTAAATCGGGTTCTGCACCTCTTTTGGGGCTGTTGAATGTAGTGTTGTTCTTTATGACCTGAATTCACTGCTGATCCTGCTTTAAAAGTGGGGGTGGGAGGACCAGGTGATTTCCTGAGGTGCCTTTCAATCTGAATTATCCCATGTCTGTCCTACATCTGGAAACACAAGCAGCTAAGTACAGCCATAGGTGAATTTTCCACCTGCAAAGGCTACACTAAAAAAAAAAATCCAGTGAGCAAAGATGGAACTCACAGATTCTAAACTGACACAGTGAGTCTACATCACACCCTCAACAGGTAGAGGAGCAGACAGTGATGCCAAAACCCACTAATCAAACACTAACCACAACAAGGCAACCTTGGGCTGGTCGTGACACCTATTTCATTCCATCAAGGCTGATGTCAACCACAATTTCCAGGATTCTGCAGGATAAGAAGCCTACCTTCAGGGTACCACAGTGCAAAAAGGTGATGTCTCATGCTGTCACATTCCAAATTCTGCTGTTACATTGAGTTCAATCATTGAGGCTCTGCTAGCTGTTGCCTCCTGTGTTGCCAGACGGGGAAACTCAAAGCCACCTGCGAATCAGGAGGGGACAAGATGACAAGCAACTGTTTGACTGGTGGAGATCCTATTCTTGGAATAGTTCCTGCCCATCCTGCCAAAAATGCCTTGGCTGAGGAGTGTGTGGTGGCTTGGGATGAGGGATGAAGAGAGGGGAGGGAGTGCTGCTGAGGATCAGAACTGCCTCCAGGTAAGGTAGACCCAAGGCAGAGTTGAAAGAGAATGGCAGGTCAGATGGAAGCACCCTGGAAGAGATGGGCATCCAGGAGGATGTCCAGCCAAATCCAGGATTTTCTTCAGAAGGAGATAAATAATTTCTCCTTGATGTTGGTGCTGGCTTTCAGCTTTAGAGACTCTCAACTCAGGAACTGTTAAAAAAAAAAAATAAACCAGTGATCCTTTGATGGGGCAAAAAGATGTTTTGTGGTTCACAGTTCACAACACAGAGAAGGGCAAATAGGCTGGCTGGAAATAACCTTCCATGCTGCACAGGGGAAAAAAACAATCTCTTAATTCTTCAGCTGCACTGGGAAGGGTAACAGACATTATTTCTGTTATGGCCTGATAAGCCTTAGCTAGAAATGGAGGCTGGAAAACAAAAGGGGGAAAGCAGTGAGGACATATGAGGGCAGGTCATAAGCAGAGCCCTGCAGGAAAGCAGGCAGACATGAGGTGCACCCCAGCACGCTGCCTGAGCAGCTCTGAAATACCAAAAACCCTGAGAAACCACTCAGACCCAGCTCTGCAAAACTCCACCTATGAAGGGAAGTTCACCGTGGAAAAAGAATCAGGATAGAGACTTGCAAGGAGAACAGGGGAAAGGCCATTGCTCCCAGAAGCCAGGGATGGAACAGATGGATGGCATCTGTAGATTGTCTAAGTTGCAGCACAGCTGAGGGAGCGGCGTCAGAGCCACGAGCAAACGGTCAGACAGCAGCTGCCACTCAGGCAGGCAGGGAGAGGGGCCTGTTCTGCTCTGCCAAGGACCAGCAGGTGTGCAAGGAGAGAGATGCCAAGCAGAAGGGAACCAAGCTAGAAGAAAACTCATTTTGTTTGAAGTTAGCCAGTGTCAGATTAAAGAAATCAAAGACTTGTTTAGAGTAAAGCAAGGAGAAATAAAGGAAGCGTTTTTCAGATTTCAGTCCAAGCCTTTTGTCCAGTTTAACCTCTTTTCTCTTACTCCTCCATTTGCTTGTTTTCTTCATCAGTCACAACAGAATGGCCCCTCCAGAAGAGGCTCATCCCTTGGCTTTGTGATCACCAAAGAGACCAAGATCAAAGCAATTCAGGAAGCAGTTTTCATGCCTGCATCCCCCTAACGTGCTCCTTCACACAGCACTGCCATGGGAGATAAACCCCTGAGCAGTGCCACGGCAGCCAGAGGGGCTGTGCGTTTTTCCTAAAGACAATTCCTGCACACAGAAAGGAGGCATTTGCCTGTATCAAATTCTCTGCTCTCCAGCCTTAGCAGGGAAGCAAAGTCCTCTTGAGCTTCTTCCTGTTAACAGGGAAGATGAAATCCAATGAGCCACACAAGCTGAATTAATTTCAGATGGTTTTCAAGGGTCAAATTAACAAGTAGCCATGGCTTTCTTGGCCTCTACAAGTAGGTGAGGTTATTTTACTCATTAGGCATCTCATTTTAGCTGGTTTAAACGAGTGCCTTGCATCCCCCTTCAGAAGTGATGAAGCAACTGAGACTCTTCTAGGAAGCAAATCATCTGTCCTACTTTAGTTCCACGCCAGGATGAATCAGACTTTGAAACAGATCCCTTCTCTCTTAGTCCATGATACAGAGAGCCTGCACAAGGAGCACAGTGCCCATTTAAACTCACAGAATGGAAATTTGGTGATCAGTCCCCCACGATGTTACCATGCCTGGGGAGCTGCTCCACTTTTCCTTCTTTTGGCTCCAGTTCTGTCTTGTGTGGCACTGCAGAGTAGCTGTGTTGTCTTCTACAATCTTGTTCCATCACAGAACTGGCTCTGTTCCATTTCCCCTTGGAATCCACACAGCTCAACATCCAAAAAATAACTACCCACTGAATTAAAACAAAAACTTTTAATATGTTATGTCACTCTCCCACAGCTTCCTCAGCACATCTTTCTGGGTCTATTTTGTACAGGGAATGCTCAAGAAGGAGAGCTATTCCTTGTCTTTTTTGGCATGAAGCAATTTTCTGGCACTGACAATTAAAAGCAAGTACACTGCAACTCAAAGCTGGAGACAAGTGTAAGAGTGTGTGTGACAGCACAATTGACGCTCATTCCATTTTTTTTTAAATCAACTTGACAGACTCTTAGGAATTTCTAAGAGCAGACATTTCCTGAGCCTGATTAGGACCTTACTGAATCCTGGAAATAAAACCCCAGGATGAACTCTCTTCTTTAGCTGACATCACTGTTGATTGCTGCCCTCGCCATGTAACTGAACACTCGGCACTACCATTGAATCATTATTTCCTGCCTTCTCTTTTTCAGCTTGGCCCCTCATGTTGCTAAATGTGCCATTTTTCCATGAAACAAAGCAGAAAACTGCCCACCTTCCTGTTTCTCACCTCACATGGTGGGTCTGAATGGAAAACACCAACATGGAGAGAATTACACATTGCACAAAGAATGGCTCCAGCTTTCTCGACGGAAACAAGCCCCGTTTTGGGTCACACCACTGCTGCACAAGGAATTGCCCTTCCAGTGCCCTGATCTGAGGGGCCCTTCTGGAATAATGTCCTAGAGGGAAGCTGACAGCTCTTTCTTGCCCTCCCCCTCCTCCCATCACACAACCAGCAGCATTATTTTTACAGGATTGCTGTTTGTGAAGACCAAATAAAGCCATTTCCTTTAAAGCAAAGCACCTTCACAGTGTAAAGGCTTCAAAGAGATCTTTGCCCATCATTGCAGGGACTACTAGAACCTTGAACCTGTGTGTTCCCAAAGTCACTTTAACCTATTTTTCAATTTGCAGAAAAGAGGAGTCTTTTCTTGCTAACAAAAGCACCACCTTAGCACCCCTCTCATCAAAAAATTAAGTGCTATTAGCTAAAGACACTCTACTGTCTGCTCTGAGTTATACACCAGTCATGGTAGGTTTTAATTTGATTAGTGATTGGGCTAAAAGCAGCTAAATAAAAATTATAATGCCCAAGAGCCACTTAGACTTGTTCAGACTCTTTAAATACCAAATCCCTTCAGCAACATAACATTATCTTTATAGACAAAACTGAGTTTAAAAGTACAAATCTAATTGATCTCAAGTGCATTGGAATTACTATATTTAGGCATTGGATTATGTACTACAGAAAGCCTCATGCTATGCAGGCAACAAAACTAATTGTGGGAAGACAAAGGTATGTGTCTAACGTGCTTATGGACTTTTAAAAATTCATATTTCCATTGAAGCTGGCAAAATTACAGCTGCTCACACCAGCAGTGAATTTGGCACTGTGCCCTATATGTTGAACAAACATAAGCCAGCTATTTCTGGTCTCCTTCAGAAGACCTGGACTTCAAGCTCTGCCTCAAAATTACTATTTAAGGCTTTCACTGTTGCAAGAAGACAAAAGTAAATAAAAAAGCAGCAAGTTGACTCTCAACAGCTAAACAAGACTTTTCTTCTCTTTAGTCTCCACTGGGGGCTCAGTTCACGCAGACATTTATGGCAAATGCTCTGACACTGAAGAAAGATGTCTTTCCACATTTAAAGAAGCTTTTCAAATGTAAGATGCTATTTCAGAATAAAGGAGTTGCCTAAACAAGAGGAAGGAGCAATCCATCCCCACGGCCACTTCTGAGATTGATAGATATCAGCATATATACAAAAACCACCCCCATACATAGAAAACAAAGGGTACACAAATGGAGAGATTCACTCATTCACTAGCCCAGCTGAACTTGTGTCTGGCTGGTCAGGGACATTCTTTTAAAGTCTTCAGATGGATGCAGGGATTCTGGCTGCTCTGAACTGCTGCTGCTTGCAATTTAGTTGCCTCCCTGCAGACAGATTTTCCCAGGAGGAAAAAAAGCAGCAAAATCCAATTTTCCCCCCCCAAATACAACCCCAGATCTGCATGTCAGAACAAAACAATTGTCAAGAAACACTGGCAGGCAACATGATCCAAGATTACAGAATTATTTTAGTTGGAAGGGACTTTAAATAACATCTCATTTCACCCCCTGCCAAGGGCAGGGACACCTTCCACTATCCCAGGCTGCTCCAAGCCCCATCCAACCTGGCCTGGAACACTGCCAGGGATGAGGCAGCCACAAGTTCTGTGGGCAGCCTCTGCCACTGTCTCCCCACCCTCACAGGGGTGAATTTCTTCCTAATATTGAGCCTAACCCTGCCCTCTGACAGTTTAAGATATTCCTCTAAAACTTAGTGGCTCATCGCCATGCAGCATTTCCTGCTTCTCCCAGAATAACTCTTCTTGACCCTTCTTTATAAAAGGAGATGCATTCACTGGTTGAACAGACTAACTTTACCCTCAGAGGCTTCCAAAAATGCACTAAGAAGGGAAAACAACAAGCAACATAGCAGAAGACAAAATAGGTCTTAAAAATAGGAAAAAAACCCAAAACACCTGAACTTCATATAATTCAGAAAAATCCACAGAAGGAATCCATCTATTACAAGGGGCTGGGCTGGGTCTTGGAGATCTTATTTCAAGCTTTCCCCTAACAGGCTGGAGGGAGAAGGAAAGGATTTGGAAAAGAAATTCCATGGAAGAGCAAGAATCTTTCTAGGTTGAAAGGTGTTTAGTTTTTTGGGGTTTTTTTTCCTTAATGAGAAATTAAAACCACACATGCTGGGAAACAAAGTTAAGTTAAATCTAGCCCAGCTTTACACATTTTAACAATTCACTCTGCTGTCTGTAGAACACAGCAATATAAATATTGCTATCTCTGTTAAAATGAATTATTGACAATTTTAATACATGTTGCACAGTACATATTAATATAGAAAAATACATGTTATCAGCAGTGCAATGTTGACTATGTACTAATCCATTCCACCTGCTCAAATATTAGTGCAAATAATTATATATTTGTAATGCATCATTGCTGTCTAGTTTGAATCTCTGCCTCCAGAATAAATGTCTCTTCTCTGAAGTTGTTTGCTATTATGAGTAAAATGTTATATATTCATACTCAAATTGACTTTGGGTGGATAAGTAAAATGAGCAACCTTCAAAAATCTACTTGCCTAAGACTTAGCAAATCATTTTAATGAATTGTTTACAGTAAAATGGATGTTATAAAAATGTTTCAAATGCAAGCTCGTGTGTTCACTGGCTTCTCCACGATGCTCAAACATCAGTCAAATATCAGTGGAGGGTTCACAATGACCCTCTGCAACCCAGGTGAACCTGAGCTGTTTATCCTGACACCTGGAGCTTGGAATTGGTTCTGGACACATCTTCTCTCCACAGTCTCCTTTTTTAGAAGCAAAGAGGGGCCCTTGGTGAGGCTGAACCCCTGACAGATCAACAGTTCCTGTCCCCACAGAGTGATGGCCACCATGGAAAAGCAGCTGCACATCCAAGATGCTGCCAGGGCTCCTTTGTGCCAGGACAAACCCTTGGGATGGGCTGGGAGGGGCCAGGGCAGCCCTGAGGACAGATCAGCTGGGGTTCAGGTGAGTCCATTTCAAGGGAAGTGTGGAGCAAACAGCCTCCTCTGGGGAGGAGAAACAGCCCCAAAACTTACAGAGCCCACTGCGCACACAAAGGGGACAAATGAAAAGGGCTGACACCTCTTAGTCTGTTCTCCCCTCTGTCCTTGCTAAATCCAGCCCTGAGAACCAAAAAAAAAAAAAAAAACCACAGAGAGAAGGGCTTTCAGCAGCAGCCACTGCTGCTGCAGTGCTGGCATCCTGAACCAGCACTTTCCCTCCACACTCAGGATTCAGCAGCCTTCCAGATGATTTTGGGTTTCAGTGAGAGAGAGGAGGTTTAACACTTCAAGAAGAAAAATTTTAAATTTTCAGCTTTCAAAGAATGCTGCACATGGGAAGATCAGCAGAACAAGGCAGCACTGACAGCTGTGGCTCTCTTGAGATGGTCACACATGATCTAAAATTACATCAGCAGGGTGGAAGAACTCTGACCCCACAGGGGGACTGGATATTAGGAAAAGGTTTTTCACTGAAGGGATGGTTGGTCAGGGCAGGCAGAGAATGTGGGGGCTGGCCCCTCACAGCAGGGATGAGGACAGGTAAGGCATGGCAAGGGTGGGAATTGCCACAGCCTGTGGCTCAGCCGTGTTCCAGCCTCAGCTCCAAGGTCTCCTCACTCCACAGAGGAAAAACAGCAGTGCAGATGAGCAGGATTGGGACTGCTACAAGCAAGCCTCAGATTTAGTTTCATCCCATAACAGGATGAACTGAAGGTAAAAATAAATAAGTTACTAAGAAAACTTCAATCAAGTATGAAAACAAGCAATTTTGATTTAAGCTGATCTCAAAGATACTCTTCAGAAATGGCTCAACTTTGCATTTCATGTTACTTTCCTGGCACATTTACTAACGATTAAAGCTGAGATATCTGAGTTTTCCCTCCATGGCTGGCCCCTTACATGAAGTTTCAACCTAATGTACAGATCAGGGGAAAAGAGATGGAAACAGAGACCTGCAGAGATGAGAGAATTTGGGGAAGGTAGAGGGATGAAGGGGCAGGGAGCTACACTTCTCCCACCAGGCTCCATGTGCATGAAGAAGCACCAGATAATATGTAAAGATCTCCAAGAAGCCACACTGCAAAGTTAAAGATTTTTCTCTCTCTGGCAAAGTGGAACAGAGGGGAAGGGATAGTGCAGTCCTGAGATCTGAAAGGAAAACAGGGCCCAGGGACATAAAGCTAATAGAATAAAAGTAGAAACCAAGGTTTCCACTCACACTGAGGGCTGTATTGACACAGGGCTGTGCCCCACACAAGAGAAAAGACGACAGGCAAACACAGCTGCTTCCCCACTGCAAGATAAGCAGAAGATGTGGTAGAGAAATCTCCTACCACCAAAAGAAATTAGAATGGAAGAGAAAAAAGACAAGCAAAACACTGAATGTAACTGGGCAGGAGATCTGCCTCCCTCCCCTCCTTAAAACAGGTGTAGAAACACCAGGAAAGAAAAAAAAAAAAGCCTACAACATGCCAGCCTTGATGCAGAAGCAAAACAGAAATCTGTCTCCATTTACAGCTACCATAGAGGAGGTGGTGGGGAGGAAATAATGCCCAGAAGCCAAAATCCAGCTGAACACTGAGGACAGGAAAGGTGCTCCTACCTTTCTGTTGTCCTCTAGAAGAGAGCTGGTGGCTGGCTTGTCCTCCCTGCTGCTCCTGGGACAAGAAGAGCAAAGAGTAAGGGCTGCTACCTGCATTTAAAGTTAGACAAGCAATTGTTTAGATATCTGCTTCTTTTGTACAAAAAAAAAAAAATCATAGCCTCAAACTATGAGTGGCTCAACTCAAGTACTAATCTGAATTAAGACAGTTATAGCCATGAAAACCTAATCCAAAGAGCCACCTCCCGCCCTGGAGTTTGTCATGACATCCAGAACTGAGAATGTTTACTGCCATGCACATACTGGACTGAGAACCCTGGAACTCTGTGTTTTGAAGGACAGAACAAGGTGTACCCAGCCCAGAGAGGGACTCAAGGGGCCTCACCCTCACCAAGGCACTTTGCAAGACACAAAATCTCCCACAGAAACAGAGCAATCAATTCAAGCAAGACTCCATCACACCACCAACGAATTAAAATGACTTTGTGAAGAGGAAAATAAAACCAAACCCCAAACCCACCCCAAGTCCTCTCACCATAGCCAGGATAGCCTGAATTTCCCTCTGTCCACACTTGCCACCCTCAAATCCAGCAGTCACTCACCTTCCTCCAGCTCACTGTGGTCTTCAAAGAGAGTCACAAGCTCAGCTCTGGCCAATTCTCCTTCCCTCCACAGGGGCTGCACCTTGCTGATGCATTTCCACTCCTTGCAGACTCCCACATCACCACCTGTCCTTCACAGCAGACACACACTGGGTTTGGAGTCTCCTCCTGTTGAATCCATCTCTCCAGATGAATGAACAGCTCCACAGGCAAGGATTTTAGCCAGCTCCCCCTCCTCTGGAGGCTGATTTCATTTCAGGGTGGGACACAGCTGTGGAAACTCAATGCCAATCCTGCTTTTTCTCCCAGGCTGGTGTGTGTGTCAGGCTTCCATCATTCCTGTTTTAACCTCCTCCTTCGTGTGCTTCTTCAATTAAAACTGCTCCTTCTCCATATCCTTTTTTAGTTCGTGTCTTCTTCATTTCTTAGCCTCTATTTCTCTATATTTACCAGAACTGCTGTTTCCCCCACCTTTTTTTTTTTTTGCATTATTCGTGAAGGACTGTTACAGAATTCCTTCCTGCCCTCTGTGCACACACAAACAGAACAAAATAGCAAGTGACCTTGATAAATTATAGGACTTGAAAAAAACCCACAGCTTCTTTTCCAGCCTACAACAGTTTACTGCAAAGCCATTTTCACCAATTGTAGACAACATAATTACACACACACACTCTCCCCCTCCCAGGTTTGGCTGCCAGCCTGATAAATAAATGTCTATGTTGTAGGAGGGAACATTAGACAGGCAATACTTTAACTCATTATATGAACATTAAAAGGCATATTTGTATTTTAGATACTATTTTATTACATTCATAAGCCACTGGAAATATTTTTCTAAATTATATGCTATAAGAGCTCTAAACTTACAAATGTGTGAAAATTATAGTTCCCCCACCCCATCCCAATCCAACTTGTATTATAAAATAAACTTACTGACAATGCAGCCTTCTCCAGAAATAGAAACTTTCAGTGTGTGCATGGGGAGGTTTTTTAAAGGAAGGAGAAAGCTCACACCAGTGATAAATTTGGTCAGTAAAATTACTTTTATTCCTTTTTTTTTTTTTTTGTTAAATAGAAGGGCTTATACAATTGAGTATAAATATCTTTGAGGAACATGGAAATGAAATGAAAAAAGTATTTGGAAGGAATTCTTTTTATTGAAGAAGAGTTTACATATCTAAGTGTTCACCTACTTTTTGCTGCCTCCTGTTAACAGGCATAATGGAAATATTGCACTGAGCATATGCATGGAAAACACAGCTAATAAAGCAAGGAATATGGTAAATACATTTCATACAACCTTAAAAAAATTCAAACAGTCATACAACAAATTCTGAAGCACTTCTGTGATCTGCAATCTCAAGATGATGTTCACGGTTCTGAAGTGTTAGCAAATTGACACTTTTTTTTTTTTTTTTTAATAGAAAGATTTTGTATTGGTTCATAAAACCACAGCCTTAAAATTGTTGGCTTTCAGTTACAGAGGTAACAGAGAGGTATCATCTGAATTCACATCAGAGCTTTTGGAACAAAAATGGCAGCAGTACAAGCAGGTGCCTCCTGCAGTGTCCAAACCCCTCTGTGGCTTTGCCATGGCCAAGGAACAGAGCAGAGCAGCCCAGCAGAGCAGCCAGACTCCCTGGATGCTGTGAGCCAGGCTGGCAACCATTCCCTTGTTTACTGGCAGAATGCTCCCCTACATCCAAAATGAAGCAGGAGAACCCCAGCTAAGCAAGAGAAGTTCCAACAAGTCTTGTCAATATTGACCCCACCTGGGAATTCACTAACAGAAGAGGAAAATACAATTCTTTGCCCAACACATAGAGTGAATGGATAGAAATGCTGCTCTGGAGATGGGAGACAATGAAGTTTCCATAATGTGCTGAGCCCACAGTAGAAGGAACGTGTTAGAAAGGATTTGCTCCACTGCAGTTCCAACCTGGTTTCCACAAGAGCCTACTCTGAAAAAAAAAGGTCTATTTACAATAATTTCCAGCTGCTTGTGGAAAAGCCACCCCAGAGGTTTCCACCACTGCTGCCTCAGTTCACTGTGTGCACACTGTGGGTCCATGTCAGGAACTCCTGAATAAACCCTGGAGCACAACAGACACAGAGTAGCCTCTGTCCGATATCAGTTTTGATCAGTGGAAGAGCAGCTTTCACACACTTCAACATTTTATATTGCTCAGGCACCGAGAATTTGCCACTCTAGGTTTTTGCTGGAGCCATTCCTGCCACATAGCAAAAACTGGGCTACATTTTATCCTTTCACTTCGTTAGAATTTGAATTTATTTACATACAAAATAAGACAGGAAAAAAAGTTCTTTTATAGTAACCCAACAATGGGCACCTTCACTTGTAATAAGGATGCCTTAGGCAAGGCAGCTGCATTTACTTCAGGAGCATATATAAAATTCAGTGTGCTGGTATCAAACAGAAACAATAATGTCAGATCATACAATGCCAGTACATTCCAGTGGGCCCTCAACTATTAGATAAAAAAACCAAAACAAAGCCAAAGAACCAAAAATAAAAAAATCCCAAACTTTTCACCACTTTTAGTTCTGTTTAGAATGCTACACAATGAATAAATTACGTCTTTCTGGGATAGTGTTTTACTCCTACATCTCAAAGAAATTCCAAGCTAATTAATTAGAGCAAGAAATTACATTGAGCAGGATAACGTTTTAAATGAAAGAAATGACTTAGAAACACCAATCAAAGATAATTTGATTATGATTAGCTGTGCTGAAGTCTAAGTCATTAAAATTGATGAAGAATGTTTTTACACTGGTCTATTCTATGTAATCCATTACCTACGCTATGCTCTGTAGTTCAAGTCTAACAAATGGCATCTGATAATTCAATATTGAAGACTAAAATACTTTCAACGCACCATTTGCTCTCCTACACCAACATGTTTCCAATTAAAAAAAAAAAAAAATCAGTAGCAAGTAGATTTGTGAAATTCTTCACTGGGAGAACTTGAGCTAACATGAAACATCATCCAGATTTTTACCTGCTCGCCTTCTACATGGCCAGGTTTAAATATGGCTGCTGCTTTATCCTGAACAGTTACTGTCCCACAAAAGTTACACCCATGGTTGGTTGGTAAGAAATAATTCCCTGTGCTTTCTAACAACTGAGGCTGCCCAAAGGTGCAAGGTTTCCTGCCACGCTCTCAGCTGAAGTGGCGAGCCAGACGAGCAGACCTGTAGTCGACACGCAGCTGGACAAAGGAGTGAAGGATGTTCTTGTCCAGGTTAGCAAGTTGTTCTCCTGAGCAAACCTGCTTCAAATTGTCTGGGGCTACAACCAGAAGGTTGCAAAGTGCATGCAGGGTATCAAAGAGCTGTAAGACCAGCGCAATCTGTGGGCAAGAGGAAACAAAGGAAAAAAACAGAAATAATTAGAGTTGCTCAAAGTCTTATAACAGAATATCCATCTACATCTTCAAAACTCTTCCTCCTGAGAGAGGATTTACAACCATCACTGCCTCCTCATGGACAGGCTCACCTTGAAGTCTTTGGCACACTTCCTGTACTCAGCCACATCACAAATGGCCAGCATTCCCCCCATGCAGCTGTAGGAATATTGCTGAAGGTGTTCATAGATGAGGCGATGGAAACGGACCCCGAGCTCCATCAAAACCGTGTCCACATTCTTGCCATCCATGGAATTCCTGATCTTTTCCACCTGTTTCCTAACATACCCACACACTTTAACACAAGCCTAGATTAAAAAATAAAAAGGAATAAGTAAGAATTAGGTAATCTACTCTCTTCCACATCATAACTTGAACATCAGTTACTAACTCTTATTAACCTCAATGATGTGTTGTAAAAGTTTATTCTCCAGTTAATAATTTCCACATTTCTTTTTATTTGCCACACAAAGATGCAAAAATGCAAGTAGAAAGATGGATGCAAGAAAATATTCAAATAAGTTATAGCTCATATCAGTTCAGAATAGAACATTTCAATCTGGATTTTTAATTTAGTGATCCATCAAAGGGTTGATTAAAAACCTCTTGTGAGTCACAATCATAAACCCAAATTAACAGCCATACAGGGATTTTCACCCTTCCCACAGAGTACCACACTCTCTGTCCTACTGCTGCACTTCTCCCATTCCCACCTGGCTGCAGGCATTCAGGGAATGCCCTCACTTCTTCCCACTGAGTTTGTTCCCTCCTCCTCCCTGCCTCTTTCCCTAATGTGAGCCATCCCAGCAGCCCCTAGGCTGGGATTCAGACACACTCACTGGAGAGACAACACTGTGCAGCAAAATGTTCATGCTGTACCTGTGATGCTTTGCCATGTTCCTGCCATTCTGAGAGGAAAAAGCACCCAGCAACTGGAGAGTACCTGATAATTGATTTTCTGAAACTGATAGCTTAAAGCTAATTATCAGCTAAAAGCCTTGTTCCAAATTTGGGCCTCTTGGGAGGGGAAAGAATGTGCCAGTTCCTCCAGCACTCACTGATTTGTGTCTGACACTAGATAAAAACTACTCATGTTCCTTTTCAGCTTGAGAAATCAGTCCACAACAGAGTTTGGAGGTGCTTGGTGCCAGATGGAAGTAAATTAAGTATATCCACATGTTGTCTAATGGGAGTTTGGTAAGGAGCATCTTGTACCTGGTAACACTCATGAGCTGGGACTTTGGTTACTTACATTTGTATATTGAATCAAAACATTGTTTTCATCTTCTGGTTTGAAATCTGTCTTCCTTTGCTCTGCAGCCAAGATGTGCTTCATCTGTCCAATCATACAATTCAGTGTCCTTGAAAGTTACAAATACAGATTGGGTTTTGAAGGGAACTTTTTTGTTTCCTTGACTTTTATATTTATATATACTGACACAATTCTGGACAAAACTAAGCAGCATAAAGCAATAAGGGGAAAAAAAACCAGCATCTAACATTTTTCTATAGAGAAGATTTTATGAAAGCAGTTAGAAAAAAGAACATCAGCCAAAAAAAAACCCTAAAAACACTTTCCTCCAAGTTCAGTGTCTTGGAGCAGAGGATGCAGCCTGCTGCTTTTAAAGGAGACACATCAATTGTGAGGTAATCCACTCAAATCCAGCTCTTCAGAGAAATTGGACAGCATCCTTCAGCACAGAGAGAATCCAAAGGAAGCATTCCAAGGAGTTTAGCAGAATTAGATCACATTGCATATTAGTCAGAAGCAAGCCCCAGAAAACACTTGGAAAATGAAGGAACGGTGAGGGGAAAGAAGAAACTTCTTCCTTTGCCAGAGCTTGGTATTTCTCTTGCTCCCAAAAATCTAATGGAGTTTTACAGCAGCAATTATTTCTCCTTTATAGGATTTATCTGTTCAGAACATTATCTAAGGTCAAGGCTCTGCTTTCCTTCGAGTCCACAGCAAAGGTCAAACAGCAAAGCAGGCTACAGAGGCTGCAAACCCCTCCCAGTAGCCACCTTGGCCAGGAACATCCCCCTGGCTCTCTTCTCTTCTCCTTTCCTTCAACCCCCCTCATCCCCCCAACCTTCCCAAAGAAAACTGTCAAGGACATTCCAGACCTTGAAGAATTCAAGCTGGGGTGAGGTGGAGAAGAATGTATGTATCCAGAGAAGGGAAAAAACTCCTTTTATTCCTATGCACAGAGCTCAGGCTTGTATTTCAGATTTACTTTGTTCCAAGTCCACATACCAAGAGAAATTTAAAGAAATAATATCTTGCATTCTCCTCAATTTCCATTTGGAATAAATACTCCCAGAAGGCTGTTTACACAAAATACATTCTGAGAGAAAACCAGTTAAACTAATTCTGTTTGGCTACTAAATCACTTTTACTGATGTAGATAAGTGCTGTGAATGGTTTTCAAGAGCTGCACTTGGACTTTTCCAGATTAGATAAAGCAGAACCCATCAATGTTTCAAAAATTTGCTTTATTTTTTAAATTCATTCCTTTAAGCAGGACATCAATTCTCAACAGCATCAGTGGCACCACAAAGCAGCATGAAACAGCCCCACTAACACATTTTACATGTAATGTTCATCTCAAAACTAATCTCTTTTTTATCTGCTGAAACACAATTTTTTTTTTAATTCCTCATCCAAACCTTTGATTGTACTGTCTTCTGACAAGAACTTGTTCTCCTAAGTCTTTAAGAGATTAATTATTTAACACAAAAAGATACAAACCATTGTAATACTGATGACTGACCTCTATCTGTCTAGATCTAAGCTTGTGGCCTCAGTGCTTCAAGTGCTTCCAACTTCGTGTTTAAACCTCTAAGGTCACCTGCAGCAGGAGCAGCTAAAATCTCAATTGCCACCTTGCATCCCCTATTTCCACCTTCTCCTTGCACTTGCAGAAAATAATACACCAAATCAGAAGTAGGGCATCACACAACAGCTCCATTTCCTAATATTAAGCTCGTTAGTTTATTATTTTCCTCTGCTGCAAAACAGCTGTGATTTTAATTTGCAATTTTTATAGCTATCCCCTCATTTTTATTCTGAGAAATAGAAAAAAGATTAAATGAGTCACAACCTCAAAGCAAGTCAATGTCAGAATCAAAATTATTCCAGGTCTCCAGACTTCCACGACTCGGTCTAATCCATAGCACTGCACAGATCCCAGCAAATCATTTAACCTATTTTTGTCAAACCTTGCTCCTAAATGGAAATCCTGCAAGTGCTTAACCTATTTCAATCATCATTTCTCCCTCTTTCAAAGTAGAAAAACACCAGTTTGAGACAATAAGGTAACAGTGAATTATTGCACTCTTTCAACATAAGCAAAATCCTTTTGTATCCTTCCAGAAGCAGTTATGGGTCAGAAATCGGGCATGGAAAACATGACCCTCTAACCACACAAAATCTAAATTTCCTATGCACAATAATGGATGTTTATCTGTTAAAAAATAATTAAAATATCAATTTTGAGTTGAGGAATAATTCATGCTTAAAAGGCCAGTTAACATATATCACAAAGGTATGGTTTAAAAGATTAAGAGAAAGTTTTAATCTCTACTTGCCTATCAATGCCCATATCCAGCTTCACTTCCATTTGTTCTATGATATCCTTTTTCTTCTGAAGGCATTCAGATAATTTAGGAGAAGAACTGCAACAGTATAGAAGATGTGTGACAGTATTAAAACATCAAAACTAATTTGTTTGATGGGTTTGCTGCTTCCAACAGGATCTAGTGAAGATTTCCCACCCCAACAGGAAAAGGGCATGGCCACAAACCCCCTTGATTCCCACCTGGAATGCAGCAGCAAAACCTCCAAGGAGCAACATGTCTTTCCTTCCTATCAGTATTCATGGAGCTCACCCTCACCCATTTGTTTCCAATTTGTTTAAAGTTCCCTTCTTCCCCCTCCTACAATATCAAGTTGAACTACTCCAAGCATAAACTCTTCTTAATAGAGATGAGAAATGAAAAAAATTAGCTTTCTTCACCAAAAAAAAAAGACCAGAGGAAATGTTAATCAAAACAAAGGTACCTGATCAATGGCATCAGATGATCATTGAACTGCTTGTCAAATAAATGGAAAATAGTATTGGCCTGGTGGACAACATCCAAGAAATAAAGATTTGCATTCTTTGAATCAGAAGAGGGAATGCCTGAAGCAAAAGAGGTTTCATTAGAATTGTAACAATATGCAGTTCTTATAATTAGCATGATGACTTTTTAAATATGCAGATTTTTTCCATGAATGCTTCAATCACAGGCTTAGAGTTTCAAAAATTTACCACGGTGCCATATATAGAATTCTTCTCGTAGCTATATTGGTAAGAAGCATAAGCACAGAAATACCTAACTGGTAACATTTCTGATGGCAAAACAGAGCAGTCACTCTAAAAACTCCTTCAGAATGTGAGTTTGATGCTGTCTTGCAAGACAGACAGGTTCTCACTGTCAAGATTATAACTTCTTTAAACAAGCAGTTTTCTTATTTACTGTCACTCTAAGCACACAAATATACAAACAAGCACAGAATTCTTATAAACATTAAGATTTAATACAAAAATATTCTCCTGTTGTGACACAGAATACAGAGGTAGGGAATGCTGATGTCCCAGCTTCTGTGATAAAAACGTTTCTAAAGACAGAAGCACGTTTCCATCTGTGCATCAATTCCCCAAATGAAAGTTACACTTTAGAAGCCATTAAATGTCAACCCCCAGACACACAAAACAGATTTAATTTAACCAACACATCCTGAACAAGGCCAATCAATAAGGCACAGCAAAGATCATCTGCACAGAAAGGCCAAGGAGATGAAATGCTGAGGAAATACTGTACTCACCAGCAAGGCCAGTTTCTAATGCATAATCGATGTGTTCAGTACATAAGAACTCTACAAGCATAGAAAAAATTCTGAAAGCATTCTTGGGTAAGTCAGAGGGATCAGAGAGCTTTAAAGAAAAAGAAAAAAAAATGTCCTAAAGGTCAGTTCTACATAGATTTGAAAGTTTATTGGATATTGCATAGGGGATAAGCTTAAAATGTAACAAGTATTCCAGAATAATTGGAATTTTACTCAAAATGAAAAGGATCCATACAGAGAATTATTCAGGAACAGCCTATAATATCAGTAAACCCTTCAGCATTTATAGTAAACTGAACCTGCCACAGGATGCTACAACAAGCAAAAGCATTAGCAGTTTCTAATAATAACTATAAGAGTAATAATGAAAGGAGATATTAATTAATAGTCCTTTCAACAGTTTTCCAGATGCAGTCTCAGGAACTGCCTAACCTGCATGCCACTGGATGATGGGAAAATGCAGACAGAAGAGATTACTCTATGCATACCCTGTATTTTTATTCTTTTAACACTCTCCTGCCACTGGCCACTGTGAGAAGCAGGACACTGGGTTAGCTGGAGCAGCTCCAGTTTGTGTTCTTTTAGCACTGGAGCAAAAATAATGCAGCTGAACCTGGGCTACATTTAGCACAGTTCAGCTGGAGTCAATGGAGCATGAACACTTTTATTAAGTGCAGCAATGCCCACATTTACACTCAGCATCTGGACTTTGATGAGCTATAAGCAACATGGGATTTCGGACAGCAACCTGTCAGTAAATCCCTTTTCTAAAGAAAAACGTGACAGGGCTTTTGTACCTAGGAAAAACAGCTTTGGTTCCTAAGGAATTAGGTGAAGACTTTTATAAAGCTTCAAGGAAGAAAGATTACTACTGCAGCTGCAGGTAATTTACACAACACTCACAAATATTTCTGCTGTATTTCCCCCCAAAAAACTCAAAAACCCACCAGCAGAGACCCCCAAACACTGAAATGTTTCAATATACAGCCACATCAAAATTATCAATTTATTCTTTCTAAAGCAGTCACAGCTGGCAGAACCCTGCACACATCTGCTGTGTGACATAAATACCACAATTAGTTAGCCAAGGACTAACTTATCTTTTGCACAGTGAGTTGCTTTGACCACAAACCCCTAAATTCTAAAACTCTAATTCTGGAAATCTCCTTACGTGCCAAGATCCATTGGGGTTTCCACTCAAATACAATTCTTCTAAAATTATTTATATTAAATCTGATCCCAACAGAAAGACAGAAACAAAAGGTTGTGCACATGTAGAAAAAAACAGTTTATATCACGAATTTAACAACTGCTTCTAGCAACTATGACATTGAGAAAAATAATGATCTATGTGCTTGCCTTCCAGTCACTGATTGTCACCCCGAGGAAGGTGGTGATCCCAAGGGTGTGCAGGTAACAGTCCTGTGTCTGTACCCTGTTCTGTCTTTGGCCCCACTCAGTTTATGAAATATTAATACATCTAAATATCTGAAGCTTTTCTGCCCTAAACTCACTGGGAATGTTAAAGGAATTAAAATTTCCTAGAAATCAGTGTGTTTAGCTAATTAAAAAAAAAAAAATCACATTTACGTCTACAATTAAAATTTCAAGGGTTTTCATTTACACCAAGTACCAAACAAATATGATTGACAGGCAGTAAAACCAGCAATTTAATTAGAAGTAAAATACCTTTTTCATGTTAGACTGAAGCATTTAAAGAACTGTAGAGGGTTACCAAGGTAAATAATGTTTAAGACTATTCCTCTCAGCATTTTATTGGTGACCATTCACTAATGTAAGAAGAAATTACACTTGAGGCAGGAAAACAACTGTTGAACTATTCAGCATATTTTTGAAGCAGGAAAAGAAAACCACACTAGTGGTTTCTCAGGTTTTGGGTCTAATTTAGTAAGAAAAGCAATGCAGCCAGTAGGTTTAACCATCCCCACTTCTTCCAAAAACAGCCAGCATTAATCCTCACAAATTACAACTAGATCCACATGGAAAAACAAACCCTCAGCCTCCACTGTGGCTCCATTTCCATGAAAAACACAAGAGACAATTTGAAATGTCCTTTCCTTTTCCTATCACACCTCAACCAAAAACTTAAGCTCAAGACTTAATCTCACACACAAAATTATACCACTAAGGGAGGTCACAGGAAGCAAACTTACCCTGTGACATCTTTCAAAAGCTTGTTTGGTTTCTTGCAAAAGGTTAACCACCACTTCTTGTGACAGGAAAGTTTCCCCATGTGTGTCAATGCTTGGCCCCAGGGGTAAGTTTGTTCGTTGCCTTAGTCTCTCTTTGAGGTCTTGAATACTGGAACAAAGACAGACCCCAAGAAGATTTCACCAGGTGGAAATTTTGGCACTCAAACTCAACAACAATTTAGGATCTTTTAGTTGTTAACTCAAAAAACAGGACCCAAGACACAGTTTAGGATGTGCAAGCATTAAGACAAGTCTTGCAAGCTTTAAAAACAAAAATTGGCAGTAAATGCAAAACTACCACCTCTGATTCCATGGTCAACTGTGTTCTGGAATGGCACGTTCACCCATGGGAGCAGCTATTCCCCTTGTGGGATGAGTGATTTCACTGGAATCCTACAGCACTTCTGCTGTGGACAGATTCAGCCTCCATCCACTCTGTCACACTGCACTTTCTAAACACTAATGAGAGCTTCCTATCTCATCCACACCCACAAATCCTCTCATCCTCATCCATTATCTCAGCAGTTCTTTATTTAGTCAAGCATGCTTCGACACATTTCCATGCATAAAACAACCCATACAGTTATGCACTACAATAAATTTAATTTTCCCCAAGAAAATTAAATTTTCATCTTTGCTTTTTTTTAATTACTTCACTGCTGCTTTTTCCATATCATTCCTCATTCCTGACACACTGAACTGAGCAAGTCTTTGGAAGGTGCAGCAGCTTTAGCACCTCTGCTTCACACAAGTTTTAATACTTCCTATCCCACTTCTCACTACTCCTTCATTAGTTTTTCTACCCTGAGGATAATGAAGTCTTGTTTTACCTTTCTCTAAGTCCATTGCATCTTCTGGGCTCACTAAGAGCTTTCTCACTGACATTGCTATGGTCTTTTCCCCTTCCTAGGTCTTGGGAGGGGACCACAAGACCTGGGCAGGTGAAAAAAAATGTATGCTTTTAGATACACACATATACATGCTTTAGGTACCTTAGTTTTGCTTCAGTCCTTTTGTGGATCTGGATCCTAAGTTGAAACATAGGTTTAACTGGTATTTTTCATTTCCAGTATGTACAAATACCATGCACTGAGTACATTTCACATGTACTGAGAGCAACACACTTTTGAGCAGAACATAAAGTGAAAGCAAATTATAAAAAGCTGTAGGTCTTTGGCAGTTCATCACTGTGCATCTGACATGGCAAATACAGCCTTTCTCCCCTCACCACCTCCCTTCCACTTCAGAATTATCAAACTTCCCAAAAGGAACTTACCCTCCAGTGCCAATGGACCTCTTCTGGTGGTTTTTGGAATCATAATAGCGCTGCAGAATCATAGCACTCCTACTTTTCAAATAGCCAATTTCCACCTCAATGTAATTCTCCAAGTAGGAAATGAAAATGGCCTTGATAAGCTTAGACAAGAAAGTCTGCTTATCAGTACCCAAGTTAAATTCCATCAATTTGCTTGACAGATTAGTGGTTCTTTATGCAAAAGAAACAAAGAAGGGAAGGGGAGGAAAAGGTTGAATGTGGATGAATTACAGCATTACACGTTTGTAAAGTACACAGCACAACAGAACCCTGATGGTGATTAAGACTTGGAGCAGTTTTGCATTTAAGTAAAGAATTTCACATAATTCATGTTTAATTACACACAGCACCACTGCAATCAAGTTGCCAGTGAGATGGGGAGGACTGGCTTTTACACAGTTTTAAAATTACTCTTGAAGATCACAATAATACCCATTGAAAATAATAATGGCCATTTTAAATTTGCCTTAGGAAACCCATCATTGTAAAGGTTAATAGACATAAAAAAATTTCAGCTTTTATGAGAAGTTTACATTTTTGGCTTCTTTTTCTTGACAATGGATCTGTTTATTTTCCAATAGCTTCAATCCAATAATTTCATCATTAATATATAAATACCTTGTATATAGATCATAGAGGTTTTTAAGATACTGTTCTGCATCTGATTTCCTGTGTTCTTCCAACTGGTCCTTCACATAACTCTGCAAAATTTGGTACATCTGTTAGAAGATCAACTGACAACCACAGGTCATACTCACTACTTCCTTGATTATATGGAATTTCCTGCAAAGTGTAGACCTTACTTAAAGGAAATTAATCTCTCCTTTACATCTCTGATTTACACTTCCTGCATTATCCACAGGGGGGGTCAAACACACTTGTAGAAAAACATGATTTAATAATACAAAATAGTAATGTGTGAAGCAAAGACAAAAGACAGATGGTTTTGAAAATATGTCTGACTACCTAACACAAAATCCCCTCACTTTAAGAATCAAAAGCACCAGAGGCCTCAGAGCATTTCTGCAGTTGACAAGGCAAAGGAGATGGTTACATATTTGCTTATCATAATACATACACTAAGCAGATACAAGCCTAGAGCCTTCTCATCATTGAATATTTGGACAAAAATATAATTTACCATAAAATACTAATTCAAAACTGACAGGCAAAATTGGGGTTGAAACACAAGCTCAATCCCTGCACTACAAAAACAACATCTACAGGGATATTGCTTTTTGCAA
This sequence comes from Vidua macroura, assembly GCF_024509145.1. Taxonomy (NCBI): domain Eukaryota; kingdom Metazoa; phylum Chordata; class Aves; order Passeriformes; family Viduidae; genus Vidua; species Vidua macroura. The sequence goes on from NC_071576.1 coordinate 4,293,339, forward strand.
GGAAAGTCATGCTGTTGACTTTAAGAACTTAAGTGGGTGTATTTGCAGGATGAAAAATTTAGTATTTTCAATTATTCTAGATTTTCATAAATATTGCATTAGCTGCAAGACAGTACTCACAACATAAATGATTTTCACTTATTCAAGGCTAACCTCACACATGACACCCAAATCCAAGAATGAGCAAATTAAAGATATGAAATGTGGAAGTTCTTTTCCTGACATATTCTTGGTAGGGGGCATAGAGAAGAAATCAAACTCGTGTATGACATCTCATGAATTACCCAACGAACACAGCAATTCCCTAATAATTTTACATATTGAGTTTGAGTATTTGCTCTGTATTCAGAGCACAAGGAGATTTATTTGATATGGGCTTGATTATCTGTCCTAATTATCACAGAGCAATGAGTTAATTCTATACCCTTATTCAGAGATTACAAATACTGTAAATTCTCATTAATTGCTATCACTAGATGAAATATTTTTTTTTATTAAGAGGTTCCTCAATGAACTTCAATGTGTTAAAATTTGAAATACCTGAAGTTTAACTTCAAAGATATTTTGAATGAGTTTGGCTAGCACGGTCTCTGGATTGCTAAAGATTTCTCCAACTTGCTTATTCACTCTCTGGCAGAGAATGGCTGCATCTTCAAAGACATCATTCCTCAGGAATGCACCCTAGCATTGAGAAGCACATTTTAGAATATATTTACAACAACCTATAGGACTAAATAAATCAATAATGTAAGGTAAATAAAGAAATGATGTAAAATAAACTGCATTACCTCTTGACATTGTTTTATGTACACATCAACACAGTGGGAATAGCCCTGTGGAAGGAGCAAAACAACTTAGTGTTAGAGCAGGCTGTTCATGCTTTCAGTAAAAAACAAAATCAAGGAAATACAAAGCTTGTGGAAAAGTTACTTAAAAAAAAACCCAAACAGAATGCATTTAAAGCACAGACTTTTCCAAACCCATTTTTGTTACATATCTAATAACTCCACTTACTACCACTCTACATGGATTTATACCTTAAGTTTCAACATTCTTTCTCAAGTATGAAAGTCAGGTCACACCCATGCAAGAAGAGATTATCTTAGGAAGTTCTCCACTGATGCTGCCCCCAATCCCCCTCATCTGCCTCCTTTATTCCCCTGCACTTGATTTCAGATTGAACACCTCAGTCCTGAAGTGACAAATTATCTGACACGAGGGTTGTGCCCACACAAATACATTCACTCAAAACAGGCACTTATTGTGCCGTGGGTCGGTTTTATTCACGTATTTAAATTAAGCCCCTCAGCTTTTACCTTAAAGTGAAGCAAAACTGCTGCTACTTCTCTCATTCTGGAGATTTCTCCTCTGCGCTGAGCACTGGTAAACTCTTGAATTAACTGGCACTCTAAATCATGGTACTTACCTGGAGAGGAAAGGGGATAACAACAAAAACCCATCAAGCTACGTAATTCAGGCAAAAACTGTAATACTGACAGCATTGCTTACTTCTTTAATCATCTTTAACAATTCAAATACAGCAATATGGATTGAACTGGATAGATAACTTACTTGCTATCTTTGATTTTACTTCAGAAAACCTGTTAACAACAAAAAAAAAAAATAGCATGATGAAATTCAAATCCACATCACATGAGAAATCACAGGCATCCTGGATCATGAACAGCAGGCACTCTGCTTAAAAACGAAAACATGCAGCACAAAGACGACAGAAAAGTTCCCCGCTTTATATCCTCCCTAAAAACCTACAAGCATCTAATTCAAATCTAGCATTAAGTCAGCAAAGCAAAATTATCCCATTAAAAGTCTGTTAAGCAGTTTAGGATGTGTATGTAAAGATGATCCTACAACATGAGCGCGTGAACACAAATTTGAGAATAGAGGAGAGAGAAATAAGCACACAATCCAGCTCAAAAGCTCCATGAATCCCTAAGCACAGCACCAAAAGGGGAGACAAGGGAAGCATCAGAAAAATCATAGCTGTGCGAAGATTTACTTTCTTAAAAAGATGTTCAGATAGATTTTTACCTGTCAAAAGGCAGTTCCTGTGCAATCAAATGCAGTTTCTGAATAATATCAGCTGCCTCTTTAATCTGGTGAGAGGAAAACATGACAGAGTCATTAAAGGTCTGATTTTGGGCTGTTCCTTTCCTCCCCCTGCACTGTCCAATTTTCATACACAAAGTTCCTATCCCTAAAGCTGGTTGAGTTGACATACCCGAGGAAGAGATCAACCCCTCCAAGTTCCCATATGTACTTTTAAGATGCTTAAGGTATTTTTCTTTAACATAAAGTAATATAGGTCAAAATATGACGAAAAGTCACATTACACATTCCCATTGGGGATATCTGTGGATGTTTGTGTGAGCTGTCTGGACAAACAGCTCATACCAAAAAAAAAGCCATGACTGTACTTGGCATGGAGAGGGGAGGAAGGGGAAAAAGGGGATCAAAGCAGAGCATTCTCCCAAAGAAGGAGAAATTTAAGATATATTAGAAATTATAAACTCTGAGGTCCAAAGTAAAAATCAAGATGGAAGTCAGGTAATTACACAGCTACAAAATAAGAACATCTGCATGAATACAAAAGTTAATAAATAGGTAACACAGCATGCAAATCTGTGTTCTGCTCTGGGCAGCAGAACCTTTCATCAATTATTCTTCCACCATCAGTCAGCACAGGACATGCATGCATCTAAGTGGTGCTCAGTGACTGCTTCTTTAGGCTGAATAAAGTGATGGAAAACACAAATTTCAAAGTGTGGGTAGGGAGCTGGTTGCAACTGAACTTGAGTGGATTTAAGCAGTGCTGAGTGGGCCAAACCTGACACAGCTGGAGCACATCTGATGAGGAGTAGCTGAGGGAGCTGGGGGGCTCAGCCTGGAGAAAAGGAGGCTCAGGAGGGACCTTCTCACTCTCCAAAACTCCCTGACGGGAGGGGGCAGCTAAGGGGATTTGGCTCTGCTCCCAGAGAACAGGGACAGGACAAGAGGAAACAGCCTCAAGTTGTCCCATGGGAGGGTTAGAGCCTAAATCCATGGGAGGATTTAGGAAAAAATTCTTAATGGAAGGGGCTGTCACTGGCACAGCTGCCCAAGGCAGTGGTGGAGTGCCCATCCCTGGAGGGATTTCAAAGCCATGTGGATGTGGCACTTGGGGACGTGGGTTAGTGGGGGCCTTGGCAGTGCTGGGGGAAAGGTTGGGCTTGAGGGTCTCAGAGGTCTTTTGCAAGCTGAATTATTTGATGGCTAAAAGCTTTATAAGCTGACACAATGGAGAACATGCAGAATTTGCAGTTTATCTTGTTCTTCCAATTAGTGATGATCCAGGGAACTGAAGTGAGAGGGAAGGAAGTAATGAAATCCTATTCTGACACCACTTAGAGCAGGCTGGATTAAAACTTTTCAAGAATAGAAGCAGACACACAGGTAAGAATAGAGAGCACAGGCATCACACCAGGCTGGTTGTTCAGCAAAAATAGGGGCACTCAAAGTGTATCCATTCTGACTATTAAGAGCAGCTTATGTTTTGAACTGTCAGCTTACAATAGCCTCTTAAGGCAGAAGCTGCTACACTCCTCAAATAAATCCAATGAAAGAGCAGTTATTTCTATTAGCTTGCAGCAACATTAATACCTAACAACTGGGGTCTATACAATTGTCTATATATTAACAGTTATTCACCAAAGCTACAAAATCAAAACAAACAAAAAAAAAAACACAACCAAGAAATCCTACAAACACAACATTTTCTTTGTTTCCTCTTCACACAGTAGCTGTTAACTAACTTAGATTTTATTGAACTCAGGACTTTTTCTATGCACAAGAGAAGCCATGACAAATCAATTCTCCACAGTTTCTGCTTAAACCCGGACATCTTTAATTTTTAATTGAATCAGGCTTCTGTAAACCATTAAACCAAAATAAATATCGATTTTGTAAAATACAACTTAAGGGCTATAAAGTATCTGGGAAAAAACAACTGAAAAACCATGGAGAAATAATGGCAAGGGAGAATTTTAACACAAAACATGCACAAGTGAAAAGGCATAATGAAATTAAGTACAGAACATAAACAGAGAAATGGACATGAGAATAACAGTAAACATATTAAGCAGGACAATGTTATTGCATGATAAACAAAGTGAGCTGCTGATCATTTTGATAGTTTAATTGTGTTGGAATGATTTGCTCACTTCAAGAATCTTCAGTACAGGAGAAAGATTGGTTAGCTAGCAGCACAAGAGAAATTATAAGGATTCAGAGGGTGAAGACACAATGCACAGAAAGGGACAAACCAGCAAGGAAAACTTTCACAGAGGTAAGTCAGAAATTGCTCAGTATAGCTGGGAGAAAGTGGGAAGCACAAACAGAGAGTAGAGAAAGAAAGGAATCCAACAGATGTTAAGAACAGACACTGTTGAGAAAAGTATCAATTAGAGCATAACTGTACTATATTCTTTTTTGTGCCTCTCCTTTCACAGTGTCCCCTCAATGTCTCAAAGAAAAGTACACACTTGTGAGGGCTGGCAGAGCACAAAAAATCATAACATCCTCTAAAACATTATCTAAAACCCCTATCAGTTTGAAGATCAGAAGACTGACAAAGCACTAAGGGTTCACATTTAAGAATATTTGTTACCATCTCATACTTTAGAAGTATTTTTAGTACAAAGATGCATTAAGATGTAACAGCTCCTGTCTGGGCAGGCTCTTTTACAAACACTTGGACTTATTGTTTAAACCAGGAGGCAAAAAGTTCAAGAATCCACCTGGCTGAAATTAGCCTCAGTAAGATAACTTGTATCCAGAAATTCTTGTTTCTGTTCCCACACCCTTCCCCTGCAGACTGGCACAAGACTTAAGGCCTTTAAGGCCTTGTCTTCCTCCAGATTTGATGAGTATCTTACTATTCTTTGGGGTGTACAGAGATTAATTTGTTTACAAATTTCCCAGGTTCACCCTATTTATCTACCAAATTTTTATGCTTCTCCAACAGGATGTATCATGAAACTTTAATTTACAAATAAAAGTCAAAGTTGAATTCTTTGAGCCGCTTGAACAGACAACACATCATTCTCTAGCTTATGTTTTGTTATTCACCATGCTGCCATTAAATATTTGTAAATTGCATGTTTTATTACTCCTTAGGAAGAAAGAAAGAATTTATGCAGCTCTGGGAAAAGCTCTCCATAGAAGAACTTCCCTTATGCTGAAACCTGTTTCCCTTGGAAATCAAGGAAGTTTTTCTCTGCTCTCTCTTGAATTAGGGCAAGCTATCAACTAGTAATTACCATATATCCACAGACCATGAATCAAAAGGCACTGTGCAAGTGACTCCTTGGGAATACAACTATATAAAATGATTAGCTTTTCATTTCCCTGAGAGACACCTCCAGCTCAGTGGGAGGGGTGACTATTAACCTGTTCTCAGGTCTTCCATGAGCTGCATTTCAAGCACATTTTTTGCTGAATGTGCAAATCAAGTATTTGCTGTTTCCACATATTATAATTTTTTTCCTGTAAAAAAAGTGGTACCACAGAATTTAAGGAGGGAAGGAAGATTCTTCAGGATACACCACATAAAAAAAAAAAACCCAACAAACCCATACCAACAACTTTACTTAAACTGCATTGGAAAATCCAATGTGTCCTTTTGCTTAGAGCTGGATTATTTTCCTTCAGTTTATTTCTGTTTGTCACACCACTCAGATTGTATTTGCTTCATGAACGTACTCTTGAAGCACAAGAAAAACAAAATGCTTGAACATTTCTTTGAAGTTTTCCTGCCTGGTTCCTCTAAATTCCAAGGGTGGAGACATAACCACAGGACTACACAAAGCCCAAAGGCATGCTGTGACAAAAAGGTATCCAAGGCCAGTGGACTGACCCAACAGAGCAAAGTTGCACAAAGAAGTTGCATTCAGAAACGTTCTGCTTTACAGGATGGATCTGAGGCAAGGGGTTCAAAGGAAAGAGGCAGATATTGTATTGCACTCCAAAGTTGCCCTCCCAGCGTTTCCCAAATCTCCGATAATTTCATAAAATGAAAAATGCCAACATTGCCACATTAAGCATCGCTGAATACAAATGCTTTATCAGCAATCTGCAGCCCAGTGTTGTTAATTTACATTTCAGAACAATGAAACTTTAACGAGTCAGTCACTCAGTGGTTTGAAGTCTGACCATGGTAAGTCATGGTAGCAGCTTGTAATTAGGGCAGTCCCGCTTATTGCTTTGAACTGCTTTCATCCCGCTGACAGCTCTTACCTTTTCAGAGTTTGTAAAAACATCAGACTTCAGCTCTCCATCCAGAAACTCATTAAAGTATTTCATCAGCTTCTGAGCCTCCACAGCCCGTTGCCGTGGCGTGTTTACCCCCTCCAGCTGGTCGCCAAGGTGACAGACCTTAGTTGCTACATAGCTGATGTGCTCATCCAGTTCTTGGAAATGTTGGAAGGCAACCTGGAGAACACAGACACTAAACTCATGATTTCCATTTCATGTACTTCAGGAAACACAAGATTTCCTTCAGGAAGAAGCCCAGTGAATGCAGGTGCTGCATCTCAGAAGTTCTAATTAATTAATTACACACAACTCAAATAAAGTTTAGTCTTCCTTTAAATTATTGTGAAGACTCCCCACTTTCAGCATTGCTAACACTCCTTAATGGAACATGCAGATAAAGCCTCCTTTGACAGGAGAAATTGTCATCAAACCCCCTTTATTCTTATCTCAAACAGCAACACCCTGTACCAAGAAAAGTTAAAGGGGCACAGGATGCTTTGAAAACTTGCACAGCTTCCCCCTGACTCTACCCTTTGGATTTACCTGGTTGCTTTTCTGCAGCTCTTGTACTTTCTTGGCAAATTCCTTTGCTTCCTTCTGGCACTGTTGTTCTAGTTTCTCCACCTTCCTCTGAATCCTTTCATCCATTACCTGTAATTCTTGGATATGATTTACAAATTCTTCCAATAATCTGATTTAGAATAAAATACAGGAAAACAGACTTTAGTTTGAAAGACACAGTCTTCTGAGGAGTTTAAAACACTTCAAAAAAAGCAACTTGCATACAAGGCTGATCTAACCATGTCCAACTAAGAAATGTTTCTAGATTGTAGATTTAAATAAATAAATAAAATTTTTAAATTTAAATATTTTAGAAAATAATACTACCATTATATACAACATTAAATTGTTTAGAAAAATTCTGTTTCTACAATTTTGTTTTAAACTACATCACCCTGGTTGTGTACCACTCTATGATAACATAAAAACTCTGTGCATGGTGGGCCAAAGGAGAGAAGAACACCAAAATATCAATCACTCAAGAACATGGCTCTGCCACAGATACAGAATTCCCTTCATCCCCATCTTCCCTAAATAAGTGTCATATGGAAAAAGAAAGCTTAGGCCACTACATCCCTTCATTGTAAGGGATACAACAGAAAAATATTCTCTATTCTACATGTTACTGTAAAGTTAGAAATCAGCATGACAATGAGTAATTATTAATAAGTAACTGAGACAGCCATAATTTCATAATGTTGTTCTGACTGACTTCACTTCTTCCTATACCCATTTTAGAGGGTTTTTCTGCCCTTTTTCTGCCCTTTCCCATCATTAGCTTTTCTTTCAGACTCACATTTTACTCCTCCCAATCACAGTACATCTGCATGCATTCCTGAATTCCCTCTGTTCTTTTCATTCTGTTCTCAACATCTCTCTTTCTCATTCCTGTTTTTGTTCATTCTGTCCCATTTCAGTCATATTTTCAGCTCTTACTTTTCTAAATCTCCCAGTCACTGGTCAAGGGAAGGATTACTCCCAGATCCTCCATAGCCATAAAACTCATGCTAAAAACGGAAAACATCTGAAACATTTCAGAACTTTGCTGTCCAGGTTCAATGTCAGAAGAGGCTTTTAGGCCAGTCAGTTACTTGAGGGCTTTTCTTTTTCTTAAAGAAAACTGGACTGAGGCAGACGTTGGTGACTCCTCTCCTTCACTCCCTGCTTGCCAGAAGCCCAAGAGCAAGCACATTGCAGCAGATTTCACAGAAAACCACAAGGAACACATCTAAGTTTACAGAAGTATATTGAAACAGTGAAAAATCACATTTAAACAACAAAGCATTCTTTCAAACAAAAGCCTAGAGACATTCAGGCAGTCTCTATTTATTTTAACAAACTGATTCAGGCTGGGGTTTATGTTTTAAACAGGTCTTGTGTCAACTCTGCACTTTTTCAGCAGCACTGCTCAATATATTGAGAAAGGAAAGAAGCAGAAGAGGCAGCTGCTGGTCAGGTTTACAGATGAGAAATAAGGACTCCAATACTCTTTCTAGAAAACAAAAGCAGCATCTTCTAAAAACAGAAAAGGAAAAAACAGGCACAAAAAATCTGTTTCTTTTTTAATACTAATTTTGACTCCCTGCCCAATACTAGAAGATGCCACAAGAAAAATATTTACTGTTGCAGGTTTCACTTGCTTGTCCTGAAAAATATAGAAGTGTCTCCGAGAAGTTCACACAAGCAAACCAGAAGAAATACAGAAAAATCTGTTAAATTAAGTAGGAATTTGTGCAAATCATGAACTACCCTAATGTATATACTGGGCACAAGCACAGAGAAAGAGCTCCAGGGAACAATGCTGTGTATTTCCAAGCTTCTTCCTGCTTCAGTCACACATAAAGCTCTGCATAGGATACAGGCCTCAGACTGAATGTCAAGAGTTCAGCATCTTGCTAGAAATTCAGCAATATCCTTTCTCTTCTCAGACACCTCCAAAGGGCAAGAGTGCTCCAGAAGAAGCGTCCTCTGACTGTGTCAGGTTCATTTGCTGACATTTTAGTAAGTCAGATTAGTTTATCACTAGATCTTGTCCCCAGAGCTGCCTCTCTTGCTGTTCTACCTTTTTGTGCCTTTTATTTGCAAACTACTGTGTCTTAAAACAAGGCAGCTCAGGAAACTAAAGTAAGAAACTCATTAAATTGAGTTAACTAACTCATTAACTATCATAGCAGTGAAGCCTCATATTATGCTTGAACCCAGCAACTGTCTGACAAGCACAAACAATTTTATTTCCCTTTCATTCAGAAGGTCTCAATCAGAAAGTGACTCTCCCTACTCCTTACTGAATAATTAGTTCTGAATAACTGGCTCATGGTCACAAATGTTAGCAATTCTCCCACGTGAAAACCCCCTTGGACACACAGCACCACTACACACAGGCTTTGTGTGGAATAAATATATGGAATATATATGGAATAAAACAGTACAATTAGAGATACATCCACTTTGGCCATTGTGCAATTTGATTTTTTACCTTTTGGGATCGAAAGCTTCTCCACCTCTGGAACCTCCCCCAGGTGTTCTCCATGCCAGGCGTTCAATGTATTCATCTGCCACAAAAGGCTCCTGGCCACAGAAGAAAAACCCTTTACAATGTGCCACAGCAGGTTGTTCCTTCAGCAGGTGCTCACACCTCATTTTGAAAGTGTTTAGAAGCTTTACTATAATCAAAAGTACAGTGTTGGCAATTACTCCATCACCTCTTGGGCTACATATTTATTGCTGAGAACACTGCTTTTAATATGATGAGTTGGAACATCAAGTTTAGATAGTATCAGACTGTTTGCAAAGAATGTGCTGCAGGTCTGTGAAGAGCTGGCTCTAAATGACATTATTTGCAGCTGAGTTTGTGGCTTGTCATTCCAAAGTGCCTGAGCTCTGCAGCTGATTTGAGAGGTTACACCACCCTAGCCAGCCATCAGCTGCACAGCAAAACACATCAGAAAATTCATCTGCCTACAAAAACTACGTGGCTTTTACAGTTGTTCAACTCTGTCACACCATGGCATCACACAGAGAACTGACCAAAAAACCCAGCCCAAAAAACCCAGCATGAGATGCCACTGAATGCAACCCAACTGCAACTGCAGAAACAGAGCAGATAAAAATGAGGAAAAAAGGCATAAACACAGAGGATGAATTTGATTTCCACAAGCAGAAAAAACAGAGTGTAAATTCCCAAGTGTAAATTCTCTCCTTATGCCATCTTGATACTAAAACTCAAGGTTACACAAGTTTCTTCCATAATATTTGCTGGTTCTCCCATAAAAACACCACTCAAGGGTAAAGAGTTAAGATTATTTCTCCACCCAACAACATTTTCTGAAGGCAGAGGCCTCATTTATAAACCCAAGACCTCCTATTTTAGCTGGCCTAATAATCACACCAGCTCAAACATTTCATCACATAGCTAATACTAAATTACTCTAAACACAGTCCACTTTCTATCAATAATAAAAACAATATTTATCACTTCAGCAACAGTGATTAGGTGCTAACATCAGCACTTCTAAGACCAGTAAGGAAAATATTCTCACAACCACCAGGATTTTATAGAAAGCTTTTGAATTATATGAAACAACAGTTCTAAAAGTGTGAAACAACCCAAAACATAGCTGGGAGTGGCTCTGGCGAATAGGAGTATTTGATGAAACAACTGAATATGCCACCACTGTTTTTGATAAAACTTGGTTGAAAAAAAATGAAAATTGTAAAAAATAAACAGATCTCAACAGGTATTATATTGGTTACTGTATCAATATGTCTGAAACTTTGTCACAAGGAATAAGGAGGGGGAAAAGAGCATTACAGAGTTAGTTTTGAAAGTAAAACCAAGGGCTGAAAAGCAAATATTGCCTGTTCAAGGTCTGTTTCCTCAGAAACAAATTATGCCCTATCCAGTCAGGCCCAGCCACTAACCAGGAAGATAAAAGGTTTTTAAATATACCTTGTCACACGCTGAATCCTGATAGACATGGCAGAAATTTTATCACTCGGTAACTCCTCATCCAGACTGACTCGAATAACTATGTTGTGCTCAGCCTCCTTGGCTAAACTTCAAAAATAACTGGCTGATATCACATAAAAACAATTTCCCTACAAGTCACTCATCTCTTTAACCAAGTCCTTCCTGATACACAAGGTGAAGTTTCCTTTACAAGAATCCTTTTCATCAAAAGCCACAATGCCACGTTTTCATGCCAAGTGTAAATTCCCTCCTTATGCCATCTTGATATCTAAAAGTTTGGAACCCTTTTGTAATTTAATTATAGGTGAAATGAGTCATTCAGTGCAGTAACATTCCCTTCAGGGGAGGCCTCCAGCTTCCCAGTGACCTCAGGGCTCTTTGCAGGACTCCTCCTTTATATGAAAATCCACAATTTTTCCTCTGAAGATCCTGTAATTCAGCTGAGGCACCACTCTGGTTACAAGGACACTAAAGCCAAGTATGGTTTACTGACACTCTGTGTGTGCAGACAACATTTTCTGCATTTCTCCCTTCCCCAGATGTTCTTACTAAATTCACCTACACACATATAATGGCTTTGAATACTTTTTTTCATTTTTGTAAAACAACATTTACAAAGTTTTTCTGCAAGCCTCTTCTCCTAAGGAGATCTGATGTAGATGCCTCAGAACCCCAGAAAATATTAGAATACAAATCTTTCTCCACCCCATCATGCCTCTATGTACCTCTAAATATTCCTTGAGTGCATGTGTACACAGACCACCTGCAGCTCCCTTCCTGGAAAATACCTGATTTTCCAAGAACACTTACACAGGAGACCTGTCCTTCAGTTTTTTAATCATATAAATAGTGTTTTATATTATTTAAGACATATTAACTGCAGTGGCTATTATGTGCAGGATCAACAGAGAAATAAAATGAGCTTTCCCCTTTCCATTTTCTACAGAGGGCGTGCTCAAAATAATCTACTTGATTTATATGGAATAAATGAAGTTCAACAGTGTCTTTCTAAGACATGATTTTCCAGGTTCCACTGCATATGCAGAAGTTCTTACTTTAGTTTGTATCTTCCATACACATTTGCTTTTTTAAATGCTATCTTGATAACAGGGTTACTCATAGCTGACAGCCTAGCTCCTATTTTAAGTCCCCTATCCTGTTCTGCAGAAATTGCTGAAAATCAGCTATTACAAATGTCATTTGCAAGTCCTTTGCCTGTTATCAGATGAGCCCCAACAGTCAATTTCTCCAGCTTTGAACTTCCCTCTGGCTCCAGAGGAATTAATGTGATCCCATCCATTCAGCCAATACTCCTGATTTAATAAGAGATACGCCTGAAGTGGGTCATAACCTGGTTTGATCTGGTGTTTACAAATGAAACTACACTGGACACAGCCAGATTAAAAACCAGTTTAGAAGTATCCACTGTTAAATTATGCTTTAAGTTATGTGAGGGAGAATTCAGTCCATGTTGTGCACATTTTCAGCACAGATCCTGCTACACAATTTCCCATACCTGTACTGAAATTTACTTAAAACACACACTCATGAAAATATGGTAATCAAATTCCATCCTCAGCAGACAGCCAAGGGCTACTCCCATAACATGCACATTTTTATGTTCTTATATAAGGCAAAAATTTCAAACTAACCAAGTAGGCAACATTAAATTGGTGGACATCAACAAAAACTCTCTTGCCTTTGGAGTGAAAGTGAACTGAAAGCAGGAGAGACAGAAATACTGGATTCCATGTTGGAAAAGAATAAATTCCATCCCAAATCTCCAGGCAAAAGTCTCACCTAATTTGCAATTTCATCTTTATTGCTATTGCAAAATGGAAAAAGTTGTTGCACGACCCAAAGCAGCCAAAACACAGAGTTTTCTTTCCATATTCAAATTACCTCACACCCCACAAAGAACAGAATGGCACCGTCATCATGTTGAGAAATCAAGGGGCTCTTAGAGTGGTGTAGGGAGGGTACAAAACCTGGCATCCAGCCACAGGAACACAGTATTTTAGTCCTGCTATTTTTTAAAGCTATGCAAACCAAAAGATGTGAGTCATAACACTCGTGTGCCATCATAATGATTCATAAATTCAAATGCACACAATGCATTTACATGAACCCCAGATATGGGATCTTCCAGAGAAACAGGAAGACCCTTTCCTGAAGGCTGGGCAAAGTGAGTCCCAGCAATAACCCACCAGAAGAACAACCAGCTCTTGAGTGACTTGGAGCAAACACAGGACACCTGGGGATGACACCATGCCCCTGGGAAGAGGAAGTGGGGACACCTCACACTTTCTCTTTATCACAGGCCACATCATGAGAGCTCATGGTCCAGGCCAGAAGCTGAAGCCACAGAACCACAGGAGGGTTTGGGTTGGAAGAGACCTCAAAGATCATCTCGTTCCAACCCCCTGCCATGGGCAGGGACACTTTCCACTATCCCAGGCTGCTCCAAGCCCCACCCAACCTGGCCTTGGACACTGCCAGGGACGGGGCAGCCAGAGCTGCTCTGTGCCAGGGCCTCAACACCCTCACAGTCGAGAGGGTGATATCATTCTTCCCAATATCTAACCTTTCAGTTTGAAGCCATTCCCCCTGTCCTGTCACTACACATTCCTGTAAAAAGTCCCCCCTCCGTCCCTTTGGCAGGCTCCCTTCAGGAGGGGGATGATCCTCGTGCATCTCTTCCAACTTAGGGCATTCTGCAATTCCACGGGAAGAATCTGACAGACTCCTGCTATTCCTGCCCTGCTCCTGCGTGGCCTTGGCTGAGCTATTCTCCTTCCGTGCCTCGCTTCCACCGCGAGTAAAGGGAGGGCAAAGTCATTTCTTTATTCCACTCCAGCCCCACTGACCCCACCGCGCCGGGGTCAGACAAGGGGGTGCCTTCGGCAGGAGGAGCGCGGAGCCGGGCCTGGCGTGGCCCTATCACCCGCCCGCTGCCAGCACCCGGGAGCCGGCCGGGAGGGAGGCCCTGCAGCGGGGCAAGGTGGGCACCGCAGCCCGCGGGGCGGCACCGGGGCTCCCCCGCTTCCCCAGCCCCACACACCGCCCGCCCTTCCCCAGGGAGAGACCGCCGCATCCCCTCAGCGAGCCGGCCCGGCCAGCGCCGCCCGCCCCGCGGGGCCCGCACCCACCTCGAAGAGCTCGGCCGTGGTGGCCATGGCCGCAGGGAGGGAAGGAAGGAGGGAAGGAGGGCAGCGGCCCCTCAGCGCCCCTTCGCCACCGCCGCCCCGCCGCTGCCGCCCATTGTGTCCCCCGCCCCGGCAGCAGCAGCGGCGGCCGCGGCGCCGCCTCCGCCCGCCGGAAATGGAGCTGCGCCGGGCGGTCACGGCGCGGCCGCGGCTCCTCCCCGGCCGCCATCGGCACCGGCGGCATCACCGCCGCCATCGGCACCGTCGGCACCATCGGCATGGCCCTGCGGGCGCTGTGGCTCCTCAGGCACGACCACGCGGCCGGCGGCGCCGTGCTCTTCTCCAGGTAGCGACGGTACCGCGGAGGGGGCGCGGGCACGGCGAGCTGGGCAGGTCCGAGGGTCGGGCTAGGTGCACTGGGTGATCTAGAAGGGATCCAGCTGCTATGAGGGATCGAGTGCCCTGGAGGGACCGGGCGTTCTTGAGGGGAGCGGATGCTCTTGGGGGTCCGGGTGCTGTGGAGGGAACCGGACGCCCTGAGAAGAGCGGATGCCCTCAGGGGGCGCGGATGTTCCTGAGGGTTCCCTGGAGATCTGGGTACCCCGAAGGAAATCCTAGTGCCCTGAGGGGGATCGGGTGCTGTGGGGGTCTGGAGGAAATCCCGGTGCCCTGGGGGGGATTGGGTGCTCTGGGGGTCTGGATGACCTGAAGGAAATCCTGATGCCCTGGGGGGATCGGGTGCTCTGAGGGTCTGGAGGAAATCCTGGTGTCCTGGGGGGGATCGGGTGCTCTGGGGGTCTGGAGGAAATCCTGGTGTCCTGGGGGGGATCGGGTGCTCTGGGGGTCTGGAGGAAATCCTGGTGTCCTGGGGGGGATCGGGTGCTCTGGGGGTCTGGGTGTCTTGGGGGACACTGCTGCCCTGTGGGGCCGGGGCGCGGCCCCCGAAACAGATGCAAAACCACCAAATCCATCTGCTACTGAATAAATCCCTCGTCTCGTCCCAGTGCCGCTGGATGCTGTGCGTTTCTGACTCCGATTTTGGAAAGTTCAGAATCAGGGTCACGTAATGTGCTTTTAACTAAATAGGGGAGCTTCTTCCCAGCTTCTGCATTTTGCACGTGCTCCGTTCCTCTTTCTTCTTTGTCACTGTAAACATTTTGCCCTAACATGGTAAAGGACAAGGGAGTGATTGTGAAATACTGTCAGATTATCAAAATGGGCAAAGTAGAAAGCATATATTATTGCTTGTATTTTATTTATATTCTCTCCATGTTGTTCTGTAGCTCTAGGTAAAATAGAGTACTTTCAGACAGAAATTCAGCTTTCCATTTGATGCTAATTTTTGCATATAAACACTTTTTTTTAAAAGTTATTGGAGGACTTTTAAGTTATTGAACACTAAAGAGTCCTCCAAAGGAACAGTTTTTATTCAGAATTCTTGCAGATATAAAGGAAGACTTTGGGCTAGGCAGGTTACTTTTATTGGGCTGGCAAGATTTGTTATCCTTTTTTTTTCTTCTGTGACTTCAGAGAAATCCAGATAATGAGAAGAAAATTAACTGCAGTTAGGGAAAGTTTGCGTGGAAAAAAAAAAAAAAAACAAGACCTGGATAAAGTGACCTACAGTCCTAGACTGAATTCAGTAAAAGCAAAGAGAAAACCTAGGAATAAAAAAAAAAAAAAAAAAAAAAAAAAAACAACCAAGAAAAGAGGAAGTCAACTATCTTCCATCTTCAGGTGCAGACAGATCTCTCCATTGGACACTCCTCTGATTGTTTTAGGATTAGTATTATGGTCCTTGTATTACCTACAGGACTAGAGATGAGGCCTCCCCTCTACAAACACAGATAAAGAGAAAGCCTTGTCCCCAAAACCTCGGGGAGTGTAATCACCACGGAGCAGGGGGGAATGGTGACAGGGGTGTCTGAAGTGACTTGTCACACAGTGAGCGGCAGACACAAGGAGTAGCACTCCTTTGAAAAGGGCAAACTGTCCTCGATGCTTCAAGTGATTTCCAGACTTAGATCTTTCAAGTTCCCAGAGGAAATAATAGGGCCGTGGAAGCCCCAAGTTTATCCTCCTAACTGACCTTAAATTCAACAAAGCACGCAGACAATATAAAGAATGCCCGGATCACATGGAAACTGTTGGTTTCAGGACTTAGGCACTCAGCTGGAGATACGTGAGCCCTGATCTTTGACCTCAGGGAAGACATCGGGGACATCAAAGCATTCCCCCTCTTTTTTTTTTTTTTTAGCTGATCATAACTTAATTCAGGCAACAAGGATGGTCTCTCTCTTGAGTCACTGAAGTTCATTCATCCTTGGAAACTTTTGTCGTTTTTTTTTTTTTTTAATTTGCATCACTTTCTAGAAGGGAATACTGAAAAAACTGGGATCTGAAGGGCTAACTAATGATCTAATGACTCAGCTGGTAAAATTCAGTGGGAGGAGGAGGAGGCTGCTGTGGTGTGGGGACAGCTTCAGCAAATGGAGCAGAGAGACTGGGACTTGACTAAAACAAAACCAGACTGAAATATCTCCTCTTCCCTTGTTTTGGAAATGTTGGCCGAAAAGAAGAGCTGCTCACCAAGGTTACACATAGCCTCTTATCAACACCCTGGCTCTGCAAAGCCTCATAAATTTTAGAGCTGTAAACCCACTTTGTTTCTTTGCTCTTCAGAATAAAATGTGAGAGCACAGGGAGGTGTTTTGCTGTCATCTGTATCCTGTTTACGAATTTTGTCGCTCTGGCTTTGCTCTGTCTATGTTTAGACAAAAAAAAAAAACAACCCCAAAAGCCCTTGATGCCTGATTAGGAATGAAGGAAAAAAAGGCACAGTCACTGAAAATAAGCCTGAGGAAGTGTAGCTGCCTCCAGCTACTCAGTTAAGAGAAGATGATGTAGGTGGGACTTAGAGGCAGCAGGATAAGATCCATGGACATGCTCAGGAGCAGGAGGGAAGTGCTGCAGATGGAGGTCATAGATATAACAAAGTCCCACGTTGCTGGAGTTGCAAGTTCCATGGCAGTTTGGAAAGCAGACTGTCAATGTGTCCTAAAAGGACGGTATAAAAAGGACACCAAGTGAGAGCCTTTATATATCTGTGCAGATTTTTTCTGCCACGTTGGTGTGCAAGCATTGCTCTGAGTGCAAACAAACATCTGAGAAACATCTGCTTCAAGATGATCCATAAAGTGATTTAATTTTGTGTGTGTGACCTGTGAGGGGCACTTTGAGGGTCTGTGGATAACTACTGAGGGAATCCACAAAACAGAATGTAGGAAAGCCAGGCTGTCAGCAAACTTCGTGTAAGAGACACTCAGGGGAGTCTGCAGTTCCAAACCAGGGCAAAACCAGTGCAATCATGGAAGTAATATTTTTTTCTTTTCTCGGCTATTTATTGAAAGACAACTCCTCAGTTCCTCTTGATGGATTTAGGTTACCTTGAAAAGAAATTCATCCCACTCCCCTTTAAAAAACAATACTGCTGCAAGACAAAAAAATCCCAGATATAGTTTTAAACAGTTAATATGATATTCCTCAAATATTATCTCTAGAAAATTTGAAATGAAATATATGTATTGGTACAACATCATTCTAAATTGTACAAAACCTCTGCCCATGACATTATCGTTACATCTTGAATACTTGATAAAATGAAATGATGAAAAAGTCATAAAAGCTTTAAGTCATATACATTGCATGTGCAGTGTGGAATTATTATTATTGTTATTGTTGTTATGGCAGCAAAGCTGTAGCATTATCTACATATAGTAGACTCTGTACTCTATCTAGGCAAAAAGCTGTTGTAGTTGCATTTTATTACATAGAACATCCATGTTCTTAAATATCTGAGAACTTATCTTCAGTGTGATCTCACCTCTTAGAAATGTTTTGAAGTTCTGCACTGGTGGGAGTCATTCCTTAGTGTCATAAAAAATTCTGTACCTTTGTGTGACAGCCAGCATAGATGGACAGATTCACATTTTATTTTAAAAAATAGGTATTTACTCATGAGAATGTATTTACTTAAAGTTTAGACTTGCTAGAAAGAATCCTAACTACTCATGGAATGGTTTTATTGACAGTGATTTATGTTCTGATCCCACCACTGCTTCTATCAGGTTGCTGCAGGCTTCCATGTACACAAGGTTATTTTTAGGCCCAGTGGGTTTTGGGGAGTTGTTTGAACAATGAAGAGAAACCAAATATCAGTAATCCAAGTATTTTCATAATGCTTTTGCAGCCAGAGGAGGGCTTGGGTGCTTCTGCCCCTGGAAGCTCTGGTTTGGGGTGATGTTTTGGGTGGCACAAAGGCACTGAGCCGCTCCGATCCCCTCCCCGCAGGCGCTACCCCACGGTCGAGCTGCGCGCCGAGACCTTCAACGGCTCCACGCACGTCCCCGTCCCCTCGGACAGCGCCTTCCTCAAGGCCCTGCTCTTCGAGCTGCGGCTGGTGGACGAGCACGTTTTCGTGGAGCAGCGGGACACCTGCACCAGGATCAACCACTCCTGCGTGTACTCCGTGTCCACCGCCGCGGGGGAGCTCTGG
This sequence comes from Vidua macroura, assembly GCF_024509145.1. Lineage (NCBI taxonomy): Eukaryota > Metazoa > Chordata > Aves > Passeriformes > Viduidae > Vidua > Vidua macroura. Next base: position 4,311,880 of record NC_071576.1, read on the forward strand.
CCCGTGCTGGCCTTCCACAAGAGCGGCCTCATCTACGCCTGCGTCCCGCTGGTGGAGGGGACCCTGGAGCCACGGCCACCCCTCCTCACCGTCAGCGGGCTCTCGCAGGGACTGGCTCTGTTGTTGGGCATCATGGACTACGTCTCTCCCAGCCGGAAAAACGAGGCTGAGCTGAGCAGCAAGGTGGGGCAGCTCCGAAATCTGCTGATCCAGGCCTGTCCCCTGGGCACCCCCCTGAACACCAACATCCGCAGCCTGAACAGCTCCTTTGAGGACATCCAGGAGATGCCTGCGGATAAGGAGCAGCCAGCCTGGAGATCCTGCACCTACAAGGGCAAGCCTCAGGTTCATGTCTGCATCACTGAGAAGGTCAAGTGTATGCAGTATGACCAGAGGGATGTGGTGGACACGTGGCAAGTTTATGGAGCTGTGAACTGCAAGGTGAGAGTGTTTGATGTGCAAAGTAGTTGTTGTGCAAAGTAAATAATTATTTGATGTAAAATGATATATTGAGTTGAAAATTTTCCTGATTTTTGTTGTCTGAGTCACATTCAGGAGTTACTGGTACCTTTGACTGTTTGGCCACACTGCCCTTCCTTTAAATGATCTGCTGAAATGCCTGAATTAGACAAAATATATCCAGGCTGAGATGTCTGAATGTCTTCTACAAGTGTCCTTACATGAGCATTTTAATTCTTTTTCCTGCCAAAGTTTATTCTTCTGTTATTTCTTATTCTACTACAACATTTTGATCCCACAAATGCTGGTGTTTCATGATATAAGAACAGTTGATAAAGAACCTGGTGAAAGTAACTGGTTGTATAGTTATTTTGGATGGTTTGTATGTGACAGTGGTTTTCATTGTAGAAGCCCAGAATGGTTTGGGCTGGAAGGGACCTTAAAGATCATCACATTCCAACCCCCTGCCATGGGCAGGGACACCTTCCACTAGACCAGGTTGCTGCAAACCCTGTCTGACCAGGCCTTGAACACTTCCAGAGATGGGCTTCTGTGGGCATTGTTTAATATTAAAATATCTCATTGTTTAATATTGCAAAGTGGGGACTATTGACTAACTGGATCCATAATAATTATGAAATATATTAAAGTAATATCCATAATAATTATGAAATATATTCTATAATTTGTGCTGTCAATTCATTCTTTGTTTTGAATTATGCTTAGGAAGCACACAATATTATCTTGGCACACTGTATTTGTAACTGCCAGTGTTTTACAAGGAGAGGGACCTGCTAATAAACTGGTAATTTAATTATTTGCATGCAGTGGGAATCTCATCTCCAAAGGAGGCCAACCTAGATGCTGCACTTCCAAAGCCTGGGTAACATTTCCCACCTGCCATGCTGGTAGGGATTGTGTGGGTGAGCAGCTTCCTGCTCTCAGAGGGACAATTCCCAGGTCATTTTGCAGGGTGGGTGGATGGCCTTACACAAGAAGAAAGCCCAGGTGTGATCATGGCCTGCTGGGAATGAGACAAGGGACACTCTGCTGTGACAGAGCTGGCATGGGACCACAGAAACCATCCAGAGCATGCTGGAATCCATTAAGTGGATGTTGTAAAAACAACCTAATTAATTTAATTGTCAGCAAGTGAGACCGATGTCTTTGTTGTGGTGGTTAGTACTAGTGATCAAAGACAACTGAAAATCAGTAGGGATTTTATTTATTTTTAATCCTAAAATTATGTTTTATTTTTGAACATCTCATTGTGACTCGATTCAGGTGTTTTAGAATAATGTCTTGATTTCCTTTTCCCCAGTGTGACATAGAGGGATCTGCACCAAACGTCACCCTCAGCCTGACCCTCCCGACGAACGCGCCGCCGCTCCAGGACATCGTGGTCCATCACTGTGTGACCTCCGTGGACCCTGCCATGCTCATGTCCACCAGTGCTGAGCCTCTGCATGATTCTGTGTACAATGGACCTTACAAATTCCCTTTCATTCCTCCTTCAGACTCCTTCAACCTGTGTTACTACACTTCCCAGGTAACAGCACACTCCCAACCCGTGGTTTTTTCTAGTGTTCAAACAGAAATGAAAACACTTGTGTGGGCATCAGCCCACATGGGCATGCTGGAGTGAGTTTGAGTCCAATGTAGATAACAAAACATTATATAAAATGTAGATAACAAAACATTATATAAAATGGTTCTTGTGTAATATACTGCTTGGAAGGCACTTAAGGACTTGACTTGACTTGTCTGAGTCACCTTCAGGAGTTACTGATATCTTTGCTTGGCAATGCTGCTCTTACTTTAAATCAGCCACTTAAATGCTTGAATTAGGAAATTATATCCAGGCTGAGAAGTCAAGTGCATGCCCCCCAGGTCTCTGTTATCACAAGCAGCCTGAAGAGTTTAGCACAGTCACTAATTAATATGTGTTTGGGGTCTTTTTTAAAGTACTTTACCAATGGAAACAGTATATAACTGATCTTGTGATGATGGTGTTAATATATCTTGAGAATGAATATAGTTTTTTCCAGGTTCCTGTCCCACCAATTTTGGGGTGTTACCAACTCGTTGAAGAGGGATCACAGATAAAAATAACAGTTAATTTAAAGCTCCATGAAAGCATAAAGAATTCTTTTGAGTACTGTGAAGCTCGTATACCTTTCTTCAACAGGTAAGAATAAAGAAAACCTAAATGAATTTCTTCCATTTCTCTGTTATCTTCCCAAAATGAACTTGTCAGGAGTCAATATAACAGATTATGCTCTCTCAGGGTGCTACCAGTGAACACCAACCTTGGTGAAATGAGGCTGAATACAGAATTATACCAGAATATTTGGTGACATTCCAAATACTTGTGTTGCTCATCCTGTTTGCCTGTGGTATCTTCTCACATGAAACACTGCCACAATCCCCCAGGTGGATTAAGCTGGGGATCACTTCCAACTCAACAGGGTTACCTGTTCCTTAAGACTGCCAATCCTAGCTACAGATCAGCTTATCAAAAATATAGTTATTTCAAATTAAAATAATAGTTTTCATCTAAACCTCTCTGACAGCTGCCATGACCATGCTGCCACCTAATTATCATGAAAATTCAAAGATGGAATGATGCAAAGTTGCTGATGCTGATCACAGTGTTGGTAAAACACTATCAGTGAACTAAAACATCAACAGCTCCTTTATGATTACTGGGCTGAAAGCACAGTGATTTCCTCCTGCTCTGTAATTTCTTCTCATAAATTAGCAGTGTGCTCAGATAGGTGTGATTGGTCTGTATGCACATAAATTATGTCTGTCAGCATTTCCTGGCTTTCTGTAACAAAACAGGCATTAACAAATGCTGAATGATAGTAACTGCAGTGGTTTTAATTCTCCTCTCTCCCATCTAGGGGCCCCATTGCTCAGTTAGAGTACAAAGTTAGTTATGGCCAACTGGATTTGTCCCGGGAGAAGAGCCTCCTGGTTTGGGTCATTGGTAAGGACCTCCCCCCTGTGACTGCCCTTCCTTCCCCAGCCCCTCCTCTGCAGCCTGGGCACAGCTGTGTGACATCTAATAGATGCTGTCTCTGCCTTTAGGACAGAAGTTCCCCAAATCTTTGGAGATTTCCCTGACTGGAACTGTGTCTTTTGGCACCGCAGGCAAAGAGCACCCGACTGATTATGTGTGCACTGGGAACACTGCTTATGTAAAAGTAAGTCACAGGCTCTGGGAAAAGAGGCCTTAGTAGCCACTTTTTTATTGTCTTCAATTGAAGATACATTGATTTAAAATCTCATATTCTCAGCATGGATTCTTGTTTTCCTGCCTAGAGGATTTGACATCCTGTCACTTTGGAGTACCCTTGCACACGCAGAGCATGTGACACAGATTGTCAGGATTTGTACAGCAAGGGTGACAATGTGCATCTGATTGTGTTTTCCCTCTTTTTTTGTAGCTGTATTTTAGGATCTCAGATTTTACGCTTACTGGATGTTATGTAGACCAGCATTCTGTTCAGATCTTTGTTCCAGGGAAACCCAAAATTACTGCAAGTGAGTTGCTAAAATTGAATTGAAGTTATGAACTGGCTATCAATTACTAAAATTGCATGACTAAAGTTGGACTTTTGTACTCTTTTGTTGAGTTGGGGTTTTTTTGTGATGTTTAAAGCATCCCTGGAGTAGGGACTGGCCTCTCCATTTGAAATGAGAGCTCTTACAAAGTCAGCCTCTCTCTGGGTCTCTCTCCCCTCTGCCCTAAGCTGGTTCCTATTCTTTCCATAATGGCAGAACTATTTTGGGGGACACAGGGAATGATCCTCCCTAATCTGGCCCCTTGTTTAGGACACCTTTGTCAGAGACATTTTCTGTGGGTTGGGAATACCCAGGTACAGAACTGAGCACCTGCATGCAAGGTGACACTGCTGCTGTCAGTGTCACCACACCAGCTCCTCTTGGTGGATGTGGCTCTACACTGAATGTGTGAAGCAGAACCCAAATCTGCTTTTTATTAACCCATGAGCACTGCCAAACCTGCACCAAAAATACCCTAAATGGCATACAGAAAGCACATATTAAATCTGAGCTCATTAAACCAGCTCTGCCTAATGGAAGCATTTTTATTTGTAGCTGTCTCTCTGTTGCAACTCTGTAAATGCCTTCTGAAAAGCATCGTTTACACTGTTAATTTTGTGAGAGGTCACACTAGCCCTAAATTGTAACGCAGAAAAAGCAGCATTTTCATGGTTTATATTGAGCGTGCAATTTATATTCATTGAACAAAATCCAAGCCATCCACCTGCTTTTGACTTAACCTCTGTTTGAATTTTAAGCTCATGACTGATACATTAGTAAAGGTAATTGAAGCTGAGACTTTAAATGTCTCATTATCAGAAACGATTTTCAAATAATAGTAAGAGTCTTACAGTTTAAAGAGGCCATTATACCTTTTCTGTAAACTGGTAAAGATGGATTAGTAGTTACTTAAACTTGGATGAAGGAATGTCTGATTGTGAGGCACCCTGTAATGCTTATTTTTCTTGCCTGTTTTTTCCCTTTAGCCCGGGAATTGATTTCTTCTGATTACTACATCTGGAATTCCAAAGCACCAGCACCTATGGTGTACAAACCCTTATTTGACTAATGTACTTGAGAATAATTTTTATATTTAAACAAAGCACAGTGTTAATGAGATTTATGTCATGATACAGTAAAATAAATATTCTTTAGCACTTTTGCTTTCTTTGTGTTCTTAAAAATTTCTGTTGATGGAAAAGAAGAGGTCACTTGTCTTAAAAACATGGGTTTAAACTGTTGAGTTGAGTTCTGGCTGACAGCCTAGAGAGGACAATTTGAAATAAACTTACTGTGGCTGGTTTCACTTTCCCTTCTAACTTTTAACTGGTACAAAATAAGTACCTGGTGTTACAGGTTCAGACATTGAGATTCCCAGTTACTTCACTGGTTTCCCATTGCAGGATGAGAAAGGTTTCATCATCCTAATCCTGTCCTAAAGTCACAAGAATCTCATCGAACTCCAGATTCAGAGAACAGTAGAGCAGAAGTTCTGTTATTTTTACAAGATGTGTACAGAATACACACCAGTCAATAATTTACAAGGATTTTCAAGAGGAGGAATATGGCATGAGCAGCACTTCTGAAATTGGAGGCAGTTTTAATGAAGGTATCTTTATTGCCTCTGCCAGCAGAAGTGGTGATTTCCCTTGCACACATGCCTGTGAGCTGCTGTGAGAGAACCTTTCTGTGTTTCTCTGTTCCCTCTGTAGTTGCCTAGATATTTTCACTGTTTCTGTGAACTGCTTGCTCTAGAAGCAGAGGTGTGAACTGGGTTTTTCAGCTCACAAGACTGGTTCTGAGGAGGCAAAATCAGCTAAGTTTGCTGGAAGTTCCAGAAACCTTCACTGAGCTGTGAGTAGGTGGAAAAAGTCACAATTTACAGATGCAAACCTCTAATTTTGAGATCTGCAGGAACACAGGAAATGGACTTTAGGAGAGTTATCAGGAAATGTGCAGATTCTGAAGGGCTGGTGGGGAGGTGCTGTGGAGAGCAGCACAAAAGCAGAGGATGCTGATTCCTAACAGAGCTGCTCCTGCCCTGCCTCGTGTTTCACTGTGCTCTGTGGGGTAGCTCAGATCAGGGGTTGTGCAAGGAGGGAATTTTTAAGCTCTAATCTGAAAAATCCTTAGATTGATAGAGTAATCTGATGGGTTGGTTAAATGTTCTAGAGGGTGGATTCATTCTTGTGAGACACTGTTGAGCTGAAACTGCTGTGCAAACTTAGAGAACAGAGCTATGCCCTGTGCCCTGTTTCACACAGGTGATGTGTCTGTTTTGTTCAGCAGCAAAAGGTGAGTTTGTGATTTTGCCCATGACCCAGCCCCTCCCTGCTGGAGTTGTCCACGTGTCTGGACACCACGGTGTGAGTGGGAGGAGGAGCTCTCTCTGCTGGAAGGGTTTAGAGCCTGTTCTGGACACCAGGCCACGGGGTTTGGCTTCCACCTACCCATGAGAAAGGTGGTGGCTCTGCTCTGCACAGCAGCACTCTGCAGGAATGGCTTTTCTTACTCAAACACTCCCTAGTAAATTCTGGGAAGCAATGGCACTGCCTAAGTTCATGGTATCTTGGCACTTAATAGAAGGGAATTTTTCTAAATCCTGATGCTTTGTGTTTCCCTCTTGCCCGTGTCTCTGACTCTCATGGTTAGGGGAGTTGAGGTGCTCAGGAATGGAGGGCTCTGGCTTCAGTAAGCTAAAAATGCCATTTATTCTACAGAAGCTGTGAATGGAAATGATGAACTGCTTTGCACACACTCAGTAGGGCAGGTTTGGAGGGAGGGAGGTGGCAGGTGATGTTTCCCTTCTAGCCCTGAGCAGTTTTTCACAACCTCACGTCAGCCATCTCCTGTTTTGATTTGTTATCAAGGTTTGCTCTGTAATTGCTGCAGTGCTCTGCTCAGGGACAGCTCTGTAGTGAGAAAAGTGGGGGAAGGAGCCCTGGCTGCAGAGATCTCTGTGCAGATGTGAGTGTGCAGCACACCCTGTTCTTTGGAAAGCACCAGGATGGGAAAGGCAGCAAAACACAGCAGCTTAAAGGCACACAGCTTCACCCAGCATTGTGCAACCCCTGGGGGACACCCACGTGGGCAGAAACCAGAGGGAGAGCTTCCCCTGGCCTTTGGGAAGGGCCCAAGTGGATCCTGCATGCTCATGGATACTTCATAAATATTAATAAGGTAGGAAAGTAGTAAACTCATCTTGGTAATCTCACTAAATTAGGGGACACTGGGTAGATAACATGGGAAGAGTTCAAGGAGTTACAAATGACTAAACCTTTCTGTGTTTCTCTGTTCCCTCTGTAGTTGCCTGGATAATTTCACTGTTTCTTTATGTGCTCTGACTGCTTGTCCTGTTTTATGAAAGGAGAAAAGCCCTTCAAACCCTACATCAGGAAGATCTGATGTAGAGCTCACATGAGCCTGCAGATTCCCAGGAAAGGGCTGGTACCTAACAGAGGTTCTGGTGGGCTCTAAAGGTGACCAAGTTCAGTAGCATTCCTTTAGCTCTTTAATAAAATAAACAAGTTTTTAATACAACAGTTTCTTTAAAAATGTGTTAAAGGGAAAAACCAAAAAAATTTGTGTTGGTACAGAGTGCTGTTTCTTCTACCAGAGTGTTTGCTGTTTGAAATGCTTCTATTTGTAATTTTGTCACAGGCATAGATTACATGAAATCTTTGTGAAGGTAACTTTGCACAAGGACTTTCCAAAAGAAGTGGCCAAAGAGTTCTCCAGACTTTGTATTTTGTTTTAGAGGCCCAGAAGAAAACTAAGATGCAAAGAACTGAAAACAATAAATGTAAGGACTTAAATAATGGGTTGCAAACATGACATTCCCCCCCAGCCCTCAAAAAATACTGGATTTCATATGATATGGAACTCACTTCATTAGTGAAATTAATTTGTTTCATTTCATTAAAATTTGGGAGTAATGTAAGAAACAGCGATTAAAATTAATTTAAAGCAAATACACACTGTCAAAGCTTTTGAGGTGAGACTGAACATTCATTGGCAATGAGAATTGATGTAACAGACCTCCAAGAAATTAACATAATGCAAAATCCATGTATAACTCACTAAACACAGCAAAAATGGCTGAGGTTTCCAAATCCAGTGGTATTGGGAAACCCTCACCAAACGTGTTTTGTTTAACACTTGTGGAAGGTGTGGAGGGAAATGGGGAATTTGCATTGGAGTTCCCAGAGAGGCTGAGAAGCTGCAATTCCTGTTCCTCCCACCACAGAGGGGAATGAGTCCCCCTAACACAGTTCCATGTTGTCAAATCTGTCACTGATCACTAATCAGGAATTTGATGGTTTTCCAGTTTTCTGGAAGCCCTTTCCTCCCCCAAGGTATTTGTTGACAGCTCTGAGATGGTTTATGCCAGTTCCTCAAGAACTTTGGGGTAAATCCTGTTGCTTTAGATAATTTGGAAGTCATCACTTTTTTCATGTAATTCAGCCCTTCCCTCCTCTGTGTTTTTTTGCTGTTTTTACCAGCGTTAACTGCTGTGGCCATTTGTTACAGTAAACACTGAAACAACGAGCCATTAAACATTCCATGCTTGTCCCCAGTTTATTCATGCTGTCCCAGGAATTGGCCACACTCTGTCCTATTTGTACAAGCCCTGCTGAGAATTAAGCCAGAAGAGAGTTTGTAAGTCCATGTTTGTCCCTCACTACTTTTGCTGACTCCCTCACCACCACCTCCCTGTTCTCTCATCCCTAGGGGACAGACAAAATAAAAGGTTTTTATTTTTTAGCACCTTTTCAACACCTTTTATTTCAACACCTTTTATAGTGGGGAAAACCAAGTCCACACAAAGCTGAATTCATCCTGAGAGCACCATGGTGGGAAATCCGTGCAGCCCTCGATCCCAAATGAGACATTAGATGAGAATTTTGTGCATCCCAGTTTGGGAAGTGCAAGTTTCCCTGGAAGAGCTGCTGTAGCTCTGTATGGCTGTCAGTGGCAATCCCACAGGGGCACCTTGGGATTGTTGTTAAATTTCATTCCCATGCCTGTATTCCCTTCTTGCTACCAAAATCTTGCCACACAAACCCAATACAACAATTCAGGTGCAGGGAACAGAGATTTAACTCTGACTGTGACTACCCTGGACATCCTGAGGACCTGCAGCATGGGGATAGGTGCCACTCATTGACCACCTAAAATTCCACTTCCTTATTTCCCCAAACCTCCTGTTGCCCTAAGATGCACCAATCTGATTTTTGCAGGAATGAGGTGGTAACTCAATAAGGTGGTAACTCAATAAGGTGGTAACTCAATAAGGTGGTAATTCCCCCCTGCAGATAAGCAGAACCTGAGAGAAAAAAGAGGCTCTTTTCCCCTAAAAATGGGGATTCTCTCTCTTGTGAGCAGGCTGGCATTAAAGCAGTGTCTCTCTCCACCCACACCCAGATCCAAAGGACTGTGGGGTTGTTACTGCAGCCCTGCAGCAGGCAGGACACCCAGCCAGTATTGCCAAGAGGCTTTCCCAGGAAAGCAGCATCCCTGGAGCTGCAGTGCTGCATGTGAGGAGGACAGCAGTGCCACCACTCCATCCCAAGTCAAGGGGGCCAGGGAGGAGCTGGAAAGGAGAGGATTGGGATGGCCCATTGCTCCCCCAGCCAAACCTCACTGTCCTCAAAGGGGCCGGAGGGCTCTCCCAAAAGCTTCCCATTAAAGATGCACCTGTCCCCCAGGATGCCACACCCTCAACAAATCAAGCCAAATACTACAGGGAGATCTCAACCCCCAGGTATGCTTTTTTCCTAAGGACTCCTGACCCACAGTGCAACTGAAAATCAGATATTTTAAGCCACAGGCCTGCCCCCTTTTCTCCTTCTTGCTTTTATGAGGCCTCCAAGAAACCTGGTCGAGCTCTAGATAATTTTTAAAAATTATTTTAAATAATGCCATTTGCAGAGACACGTAACAGCAGAGAGCTAAACCCAACCCATTTTCTCCCCAATGAGATCAGCTGGTCACTTTTGATTTTCTCTAGAAACCTATCTCTTCAGGACCTTTCTTCTTCCTTTTTCTTTATTTTTTTTGAAGTCAAAGTCTGTTTCCCGTTTGGTAGGTGACCTGTTTAATGTTTTCCCTGTGTCTGGGAACTCCTTAGTGTAATTAGCGACCTTTGAACTCCACAACTAATCCTGAGCTATTTTGTATTCCTTACTCATCTTTAAGGCTGGACCTTTCTTTTCTTTTGAGTCCGCTGCCACAATTAAAGAAGAAACAGCTGCATTTCAAAGGGATTCCAATTCCAGAAGCTTAATCGTGATTGACATGTTCTTATTCTAAGCTATAAGAAACTCTAAGAGTCCTTTCTTGGGTTAAAACTTCAATCATTTTCTAAAAAATTATCTCAATATGGATTTTATTCATTTTCTTTGATAACCATTCTTTGTGATTTTTTTAACTTGAAAGATGCTTTGAGTTTGTGATGAATATGAACTGCGCCCACCGAAAAGAATGAATGGTGTCGGGCTCGGGCTGGATGCAGAAGTGCCTAAATTCCGTTTATTGTCAAAATCTGATTATGAAACCTGACGTCCTCCATGTAGCTTGACATCATTCCACATGCCCCAAAGGAAGGAGAGGTGGAAGCTCTTGCAAATGAACCTCAGGAAGGCTGGGGAGGGAGATGGCATAAAGCATTCTCCAGAAATAGATATATTTTTTAACAGCTTTTCCCAATTTTTATAGCACAGATTAAGAAGCCTTCCAGTGTTGGAAGGGCCCCTCTTCACTCTTGGAGAAATGAATTCCCAACGAAAAGTCACTGCCAAAAGCAGCTGCCTTAAAACAGGGATAATTCGTGAGGTTTAAAATTATTGCCACAAACCCTGAGCGAGGCTGTGGTGCTTAAATCTCCTCCAAGGGCTGAGCCTTTTGGGTCCCGTTATTTAATTATCTCCCTCTCACTTACATTCGAGTTCAGCGTGACCTCAGAAAGATGGGCTTAGAAAGGGAAAAAAAAAAAAAAAAACAAAAAAAAAGCCTGAAAATCTGCTTGTGTGTTTGCCCAGATCCACCTGATCTTTGGCACACGGATCCGTGGGCATCACTGATGGTCTAGACCTGCCCAAAATCATCCCAAAGAGCCCCAGGAGCAGCAGCAGGCGAGACCTGGTGTTCCTAAGACAAAGGTCAAATAAAAAAAAGGATGTTAATAAACAGCCCTCCGGTTTAAAGGGACTTTTTTTTCCTCTTTTTTTTTTTTCCCCCCCTTTTTTTTTTTTTTTTTTTAAGGATTACATCTTAAATTCCAACAAATCAGATTTAGGAGTTACTGAAAGTGAAATTGATCCATCCCTCAGCCAAACTTTGCAATACTTTCCTGTTCTGACATCATTTAGATAGTTAGCTGCATTATCAGATTAAAAACCATTGTACAGGGCCGCTGAAAGGAAAAAGGAGCCAAAAAGCTAAACACTGCCTGAATTCTGAACCTTTTAACCTGGCTGAAGTACGGTGGGGTCCCTGTTATGCAAATACCTTCAATCCTCTGCTAAGTTCAGTGGAAATAATTTTCTTGAATGACAGGTTTATTCAGCAAGGATTCAGTTGGCGATTAATCCCCCTTTGATCTAAGGTATTTCACTTAACTACCAGTTACCTCGTCCTGACAAAGTGCAACCGAGATTAGGGAGATCACCAGAACGCGGCCGGGCTCTGCGTTTATTCTCCCCAGCCGTTCAAAGGGAAGGGCCAGGAATGCAATCTATTCCCACTATTTGAAGATGGAAACTCCTGTCTCCCGAGTTAGAAAGTCAATTGAATACCAAGTGGGGCTGGGTCCTGACCGAGCTCCCGACCCCAGATATTCCCACTCCTTGGGATATTTTTGTTCTGAGCCCGCTTTCAGCCAGGTTTCCACTCTTCCAGAGCTGCCTGTTTATTTCAGATCAGCGCGTGGCACTGTGGAAAAGGCCTTTGCTTTTGGGGAAAGAGGATATTTCCCAACTTTGAGCTCTTTTTGAGCTATTTCCCTATTTTTGAGCTATTATTTCTTCATTTTTTTTGGCTAAAAAATCTTTTTTGCACTTCTCCAGCAAGTATATGTGGCAAGCACATTTCTCTCTCTCTCAGGACTTTTTAATAGAGGTACACAGAGAGAAAGAAATGTGCTTGCCACAAGTACACCTATTTATTAATATATAAGAGACCTAATATATTAATGAAAATTACATGTATTATAAATGCATATATTTTAAAAACTGATACTAGAGCTAACCACCTAAATTACATCAGAACAAGATAATTTTGCTGAGGGATAGATCAATCTCATTTTCAGTAACTCCTAAATCTGATTTGCTGGAATTTAAGATGTAATTCTTAAAAAAAAAAAAAAAACAAACAAAAAAACCTTTTTAACTGAAGCACTGTTCATTAGCATCCCTTTTTTTTATTTGACCTTTGTCTTAGGAACACCAGGTCTTGCCTGCTGCCATTCCTGGGATTTTTGGGATCATTCTGGGACAGGTTTATGTGGCTGGATATATATTTATACTTCCAGCAGGCGAGGTGTAAAATTTTTGTGCCAAAACCTATTCATGAAGGAAAATACATCACTACAGATTACAGAATTATCCCCTAAAATAAAAAAAATTCAGACAACTGCTCGGTGGCTGCCTGACATCTGAAATAAAGCAATTTTTTTACTCTGCTTATCCATTCACTGCCGTGTTTTCCCTTTTTGCTGAATTATGACATCATTTTGTAGCAGCATCAACTCCAAAAATGCTGCAGCGACCACGGGAGCACGGTCCTGATCTGGGCTTAGCTGGGTCAGCCCGTGAGAAGCTGATTACAGGATTGGGCACAAAGCTGCATTTCCCTATCCGAGGGGAAAGGCGGAACAAAATCATTTGTGGGATTCTCCCCGTGGTGAAAGTGGCTGCCGGGATTTCCACTCAGAACTTGCTGATTTTAAGGGGGTTGTTTGTATGTAAATATGGCTGAGAGAGGGGAGGGAAATGATCTTATTCCCATTTTTGGACTTTACCCATCCTGAGATATCAGGCAGCTGCTTAAACAAATTCCTTGTCTGTAGAATCTGTAAAAATCAACCTCCTAAAGCATAACTCTGCTTGTAAGTCCTTGCAGAATTGGGGCTGTATTTGGGTATTTCTCCACTCCATGGGCAAACTGTAAACCATCCCTCATCTGTGTTGTCATTTTTTTACTCCCTTATGTGAAATAAGTGGAATTATTAAATATCTGCTCTGCAGGGTGAGTTCTTCCACACGAA